>NW_015386776.1:551211-572753 GCF_001527695.2 Protobothrops mucrosquamatus | reverse complement strand
TCTCACCTACATCGTCCATATAGGACGACTCGGGAACTCAACTCCTACCCCGGGCAGCTCACCTATCCCCTTATGCCCAGGGGAAAGGTATCAAGCCGTTTGACAGCTGGTGCTGGCTGTCAAACCGGCTTTTACGCAAAACAGGCGGGAGGCAGCAAACAGCTGCGACCGACGAAATCGCCTGCCACCGGAAGTCTCCACAGGAGTGGTTTATACTGACTTCTCCTTCACATGAATAATTGATGATAACTTTACCATTGTTCCTAAAGTGATCATCAGTGTCTGGCATCTTCCTATATCAGTCCTGCCCTGTATACTATAGGTGTCCACTAAGCAGCTGGGATGACCTTCACACCTATTTTTCCCTATTGGGAAAATATATTTTTGGTATAGGCTTCCAACACATTCTTCTCCCAACCTTTCCAGAAGCTCCTCCATCACCATGATGGGACGGCGCAGCCACACTTGTAGGAAGCAGGGGGGCAGGTAAATTCAATTACTAATTCAGACAGTAACAGTGTTTTATAATAAACACAACTTGGCTTCTTCTGAAATGGTAATGCTGGGATTTTTCATTCATACCATAATCAAAATCCACAAAGCCATACAAATTTACCTTTTATACACTTTCCATCAACTACCTGATGGTACTTCGTCACCTGGAGAATAAAAAAAACAATTGAAACAGGTCTTCATTTGAATCTAGATAGATGGATTTATATTCACATTACCTGTCTTTGGAAAATATATGCTTATAATGAGAGGAACTTCAAAAGTATTTTCTTTGAAATATGGAAAATGTATTTTTTTAAAATGTTTTCTGATATTATATTTCATTCTAATGGTAAAAATGTAGGGATGTTTTCAATAGATAAGTACAAATTCCCAATTCTTAATCATTGTTGTAGATAATATCCTCATTGTTGTAGATAAGATATGTTTATTCTAGGGAAAGGTATGCTATTAGGTATTGGACATGATGAAAGAAATGATTATATCTATTAAAATTTTATCCCTTTTCTTCAGCTTTGATTTCGGTGCCTTTTCAGCCTATTTGACGCAATTGTTAAATGTTAGCTTAGTCCATTATAAACATCATTGACCTACGAACTGATTCTAAATGAGCGATCCAACTTATATACATTAGCGAAACCTAGATAAATAACAAGGAGTATAAGATCCCAGCTATACCTCCTATTTCAGCCATATCCATATAGGCTTGAAAAAAACATAAGGATGTTCTATATGTGACAAAGCTATGTATTGCTCTCTAAATTTACCTGTTCAGTTTTTCTGTTTTTTTAAGGTGATTAGATCAATTTTAAATTATTGCTTTTACTTATGTATTTTAGAACAGGTATTCATTGTTTTGATAATTTTCTTGACTGAAAAGCAGATTATAAATTTTCTAAATAACTTACAAAGAAAAAACATACCATCTGTTCAGGAGATGTTGGAAATATCCAAAAAGGCTCTGTTAATTATAAACTCTAAAAAAAACTCTTTGGTCCTTCTGAAGCTCGCAATAAAACTGTTGACAAGATCACAGCCCAAAATTCTATTTAAACGTGAAACAAAAGCTGGAAATCAGTTCTGTCATTATTTGTCAATAATAGACCCATAAAATAACTGTACTGTGTGTATCTCCTAAAGATAAGAATTAAAGAATGACATGAATTAGAAGATTCCAAAATATGATTGATGAATTAATAAGCTAAATCATGGGTCATTTCAATATGAGAAGGAAGAACAGTGACAATTGTCACTGAATAATTTTGATAACAAGCCTGATATGAAACTGATAATATTGATAAAATAAGCAAGCTTGATATAAGTTTAAAGTTAAGGAAGGCAATTACAGAAAGACTATAAAATAGAATGTAATTTGTTGTGATGAGAATATACTTAAGCATGAAGATACTTTTTAAGCATCAAAAAGTCAAGCACTTAAGATAACATGAAGTCTACCAATACCCCATAGAAAATATTGTGACAGATTAAGATGTTTCTTTTAAAAGATGAAAAAGAAAGTTTTGCTAATTAGCTTTGAAGTAAGTGTCGTCTGTTCAATGAAATGTTTAAATGCTGTTTTCATCAGTAAGATAGAAGTAGTCTTCAAGGCAAGGGCATCTATTCACAATTTTAAATCCTAGTTGTGCTGATACTTTCCTGTGCTTAAGGAAATTAAAATTACTGATGTCAAAAAATAAAAACAAATATAATGGATGAGTACATTTTATTTTTATTGGATATCAAGTTTCACTTTCAAACTCTGGTGAAATCGGTCTTACTGTAGCTTTCCAAATTTGAAATTCAAGATCACATTCCAATAGAAAAACCAAAATCAAGAGAAAGAGAAAAATAAGGCAGGAAAGAGAAAGACAGCTAAATGAAACCACAATCATCAGCAGAAGAAAAATAAATGTGATGTCTTTCTTCAGCATTGATAAAAATCAAACAAATGATAGGAAGGAAAATAATCTGGAGAAAATAGATAATATATCCTTATTATATAATCAGCTGGGAAACTTTTTCATTAACAGCTAATCCTCTTACATGTAAAACCATTCCAATACTGCCAAATAAAATGCTCTCTCTGTGCAGCTCTGCAGTATTACTAGCATTTCTTCTGGGGAAGAAGGTAGAGTGAAGGTTAAAACTGTTCATATCAATTCTGTTTTATTCAGAATTTAGAGACAAATTCATCACAAATTGAGGAGAGGTGTGGCAGTGGCAGAGTTCCAGAGATGCCCTGATGCCTATACAATCTGATATTTCATGGCATACACAATGGTAATTGAGGTACTTATTTTACAGAACCCTAGGATTTTTCTGGTGATATAATAGTGTTGTATACATGGAATTGCTACCATATTCATGCCTGCTTGCAAATACTGCAATTAATCTCTATTTTGACATATATAATTTGCCAGCATAATAACTCTTATTTATTTATCATATAGCGATGTTACATTAGCCAATGCTGATACAGAGTAGTTATTTAGCTGCCTTAAGACTGCTAACCCATTCAGTTTACACTCACGTGCTATCCATGTTGCACCATAGGGGGCGAGCTAGCTACACACCAGAAAGATGAATGGCATCCTGCAGCGTCATCAGGAGCCATCTCCCGCCACTGAAGCTGCCTTGCAAACGGGCATCTCATCCAGGAAGTTCCAGCATGGGCAAGGATCTGACCATCCTCATGAAGTACCAGCTCATCTTCCCACAAAAGTGGTGCCTATTTATCTACTTACATACAGCATGCTTTCAAACTGCTAGGTGCTTTCAAACTTCTTCAGTCTGAGCAAACTTCTTCAGTTGATTAGGGAGACCCCATATACATCCTCCAGGGTGGTTTATTTCTTACCTCAGTGATGGCGAACCTTTTAGAGACCGAGAGCCCAAAACCTGGCCCTGCCCCTGCTCCACCCCCTGCCCCGCCCTTAGTCTGCCCCCCATCCCCTGCCCCACCTGCCCACAGGACCACTCACCGCCTCCAGGGCCCGCCGCAGATCGCCCAGGCAGCCCAGCAGCGCTATGGCGGCCACACCCTCTGCCCGCACCCTGCAGCATCAACTGCATGATGGGGTGTGAGGGCAGAGTCTTGTCTACGCTGCCTGGCTGCCATGTCCTTGGCTGCGCTGCTCCGTATGGGCCATGCTCGGGGGTGACTCTCCTTCAGAGGGGCTGCTGGAAAGGAGGAGGTCGCGGGAGGAGGCAAGGCTGGGGCAACGGCACGTGTGCCCACAGAGAGGGCTCTGTGCCATAGGTTCGCCATCACTGTCTTACCGAATCTGAATAATCTCAATAGGTGAATAGGCAGAGAGATGTTAAGAGTTGTTGCTCCTAAATCTTTTCTCCTAGGGAGCAACGACTCTTAACAACTCTCTGCCTACCCTAGAATATACAAGTCCTGAAAACTGTACAGAAAGATTAGTGGACAAAAACAGTCCTTCTGATTATTTATTTTATTTATGCCATCTATTTTCACAATTAATTTGTTTTGTGTCTTAAATTCTCCATGTCTCTGGGTCACAGAGCTTTGTTAAAAATGCTATGTAAATCTTACAGTAAGAAACAGTATGGATAGTTAATGGCAAACATTTTTCAGCATGTGTGACACCACTGCACTGTGAGCAGCAATGGCTACCAGTATGCTTCCAGGTGCATATCAAAGCTGCTGGTAGTCACCTTTAAAGCTCTTCATGACTTGAGGACAGGTAACTTATGAGACAGTCTCTTCCGTTGTTTCTATCCATCTTACTGACTCTTGAGGAAGGGCATGCTCTGGGTCCTGTCGGCTAAGGAATGTGGCTGGAAGCATCCAGAAGGAGACCCCTTCAGAAGATGATCTACCCGGATTAGCCAATCCCTAAAACTTGGTTTTGTGCCCAAACTTAAAGCCTTGTATGTTATCTAGAGTCTATTTCCTGGATGTGTTAATGGTTGTTTCTTGATTCCAACTGCTGGGTGTTTCATTTATTTATATTGTACAGGCAGTCCTTGACTTACAACCATTCATTTAGTGATTGTTCAAAGTCACTCATGACCATTTTTCACACTTACAACTATTGCAACATCCCGAAGGTCACAAGATCAAAATTTTGGGCTCAATTGTTGTTAAGTCAAGAACTACCTGTATATATTTTGTCTATTTTATTGTAAACTGCCCATATGTGAGAGGAATGGCAATATAACTTGAGTATGTGATTTAATTAATTAAGTTAGACATATTTCCCATGGTTACATATATACTAGGGTGTATAAAAATACATTAGAATTAGGATTGTGAGGTAAATTACATTATAAAAAGTAATGTATTAAAAATACTTTTCACATCTTTAAGCAACCAGTATGAAAAGTAACCTATATCATTTTCTAATAACTAAACAAATCTGGTGATTTTCCCAGATTCCCAGTTCCCAAAATATAATTCATCTCATTCCAAGAAGCATTTCTGATGGAGTAATGTGGAGGCACCTTCTGATAGAAGGGAATTATTGTATCCAGTACTGAATATTAGGATGTCAAATTTGCTTCATGGAAATACTGAAACCCATTCTCAGTTCAGTTGTAGGAGGAGGCCCCAAATGCAAAGTCATTAATGTAAAATGGTTTTAACATAGTTTCTTCACTTATTATTTTTACCTCAGATTTTCACACTTAAAACCACACCCTAAGCAGGAAGAGACAATTATTCTCAAATATTTCAGTTTAGGGAAAAATAGAAAAGTTTGGTAGAAATAAAAAAGGACAAATCCAGCCTATTTCTGATCTATTAGTTTTTCATCTTTTCATTTATAAACATAGGCATTTTCAAATTCATCTTTGGTAATGGAATGATTCGCAAAATAATTTGTGTTCAAATATATTGTGGCTACATAGATGTATTGCAACATAAGCATTTCTTAAAGTTTTCTAACTTTTTTACAGCAAAGAATGTGTTAAAAATAGAAAATGTATCAATCATTATATAACTAAATGTATTCATTATATAACTATTCAAATGTTTACATTAAGGCAAAAGATAAGAACTAAATTCATTTGAGAAATTACAAAAATCAAATATTGCAAACATACAGTATATAGATCTACAGCAAAGGTATTGAGATTTGTCTTTATGAAGACATACTACTGACAGATCACACACAACATGCACAGTGCAAAGAGACTAACTTTTTAAACATAAGGTGCTGAACAATTTTCTGATAGTTGTTAATGTTGAACTTGCTTTTCCTTAGCAATGCTGCCACCTTCTGGTAGACAAAAAGTTTAAATTTCAACTTTCCAAGTAATAAATCACCAACAGTGTGAGAGAAAATGAGAGAGAAATGGTTCATGAACACATTGGCCCAAAATCTCACCAATCTCTGAAGCACATTTTGGAAGAGGGCATTCTAAGCAGTGTCACCCAAGCTTCAAAATTCCATTCTAGAGAAGGCTATTCAGTTCCTTTCTCTTGTCATGCTGCCACTAAAAGCAGACTTTCTTATTGAAATATGTCTATGGAGCTTATTGGATTTCCACTGCAGATTTTCTGTTTGCTATTTTTAATTTGATTTCCTTTTCTTAATTTTCTTTTGTTTAGGGGTTTTGTTTCTTCAGGTTTTTTTTCAGCTTCCTCTCATATATATCTATCTATATTACCAATATATATCTATAGCATCTATAATGTCAAATGGGAGAAAACAAGGTATATATTTAAGGAATAGATACATAAATGTAGAACATATAGCAATAGCACTTAGACTTATATACTGTTTCATAGTGCTTTACAGCTTTCTCTAAGTGGTTTACAAAGTCAACTTATTGCTCCTAACAATCTGGGTGCTTATTTTACTGACCCCAGATAGGATGAAAGGCTGAGTCAATTCCTGATGGTGGGCAGAGTTAGCCTGCAATACTGCATTCTAACCACTGCACCACTATGGCTCTTATATTGAACATATATTCAATATTTCATAATGCCCATTTTTGCTAAATTACCAGTGCTACTTAGTTTTATTTATGCTAAGCAGTGTGTGGATGAGCATTCTGTATGAAATAATTTATTTATGACTATCAAGTGACATAAACATTCCTTATTGCCGAAATGATTTTTTTTAGATCAGGTTTATGAATGAATTTTCTGTGATATTCAATTTAGTTGTTTTAGATGCAATACTCTAGAGCAGTGGTCCCCAACCTTTTTGGCTCCATAGCCCAGCAGTGGTGGTAGCAACAGTGTAGGGGGGGAATGGTTTGTGCATGCATACACCGCTTGTGCAAATGGAGCTTTGTGTGCTCACCCACAGCTTGTGTGGCCCGATTTCCAATGGCCTCTAGACTGCTACTGGTTCATGGACCGGGGTTGGGACCCCTGCTCTAGAGTATTAGAGAATACTTTGATTTTTCTTTACTTCTCTTATTCCAAAATTTGCTCACCAAATTGCTAAATGGCCTTTTAAACTCCATTAAAAATTCAATTAGAAGATGACACTCTTTCTTTTAAAGAAAGAGGTGGAAAGGAAATTGTGCATATGTTGTAGTGGTATTTCTGCAGAACAAGTGTGAACATTTGACACATTTTGCCAAAGTTGATAGCAGCTTGTGGGTTAAAGGGCATCCTTTTTGTAGCTGAACATTTTATTTGAGAATTTAAATCCAAGCAGATAAATCATCAGAACAAAATAATTAGAAATGCAAAGGTAGCTTAGATTGAAAGTTTTGATTAAAAAAAGAAAGATGCTTCCAACAGAAAATCAAGAGACTATTGACACTGATGGAAGATTTTCAAAAGGAGATGCCCATCTCTGCATTCATGCCAAATGCTTAACCAGATCAGTAAAAAAAAGTGTTTGTTTATAAATGATATTAATTATATCATTTATATTACAATTGTATATTAATTACAATTGTTTATATTTTAGCCAATTCAGAAAAACAGAATCCAGAATAGCTAGGTACAAATAATGTAAATAAAGCAATCAAACAAATAAGCATACTTTGCACTAATATAATTGGCTTCCTTTGGCTCACGTTCTCATGACCCACAAATCTGCTGTCTGTAGATAACCTCTGCAAATAATGAGGTCCACCTGTAGTTTCATAAGAGAATTTAAGATAATAACCAGTGAAACAGGAAAATATCATAGCTCCTACTTCCCTTTACATCACCAAATCATGTAAACAGTAGAAAAGAAGGCATTCCTTTTAGCAAATGAAAGAATGTCAGAAATTACATTCCCATTCCTAATAGTGGTTAAAATGCAGTATTATAGGCTGACTGTGCCCACTGCTAGGAGTTCGATCCTGACTGGCTCAAGTTGATTCAGCCTCCCGTTGGTAAAATAAGGACCCAGATTGTTGGAGTTAATATGCTGACTCTGTAAACCGCTTAGAGAGTGCTGTAATGCACTATGAAGTGGTATATAAGTCCAAATGCTATTGCTATTGCTATATACTGTTTCAGTTGAACCTAAGGCTGACCAGCAAAATAATAGATTATATCAAATCTGTCCAAAATGACATAACTTTAAAGGCTGTATACATGATGCATTATCTGGAGATGATTGTCTAAGAACATCATAACCTGAAAGATTAATCACATAAAACTGTTCAGATTTCCTGTAAAACCACACCAAAAAACAGCAAGTTATGATAAAGTGTCTTGAATACCTTAGGATTTGTAAAAGGCCATCTGTGCTGTTGATCAGAGCATACCAGTTATTTCTGTAAATCAATTATCTTTGAAAATTACAGTGACATTTCAGATTGTATCTTGAACTTCAATTATGAATCATTTTCCTGAAGGAGTGGGATTATATTAGATAATGCCAATAGGTTGGAGCCAAAACGAGCAAGATCTTCGAAGGCCTTGAGCAGAGTTTTTCCAGTGTCTCCAAGACTCATTGGCTGGCATATGCCATCCGCTCTCATTAACAGATTGTGAAATTTGCAATTTCCTAGAAAAATTCTTGGTATATATGATCAGGCTGCTCACTTCTCAAACCAGCTGCTCTACCCACCTGCTTTTTTGCATAACATTTTTTTCATGTGAATTTATAGCACATATAAAACATGTATGCTTTAAATAAATGTTTATTTAAATAAAGTTTATTTACCTGAAAAACCAAAATATCAGGATTCAGTTAAGGCAAATACCAAAAAGCAAGGTTCTGTGTGAAAGATTTGTGTTCATTATGGCACTGAATTTACAATTCTCAGTATTGGTCATGCTGCGGAGGGTAGTTAAAAGTACCATTGTCCTGTCTAAGAAGCCTGAAAAGAACTCCATTCCTGGGGGGGGGGAAACTCATTTTATTATGGTTGGTTGCACTGTTAGCCAGATGTTTAGTCTGGATTTGGCATATTTATCTACCTATTGAGTCCTTTCCAAGAATCTGGGATAGCCAGATGTTGTTTGATGGTGTAAAAGATATTGTCACTGGATTTAAGCTGTTCCAAATAAAACTGCCATTTGCAATTGACTGATGGTGATTTTTGTCAATGCCAGTGGTGTTCAAAAAATGTTCCAGATGTTTTGGAATTGAACTCAAGTTACCTATTACTATTGGTACTGTTTTTGCTTTCTTTTGCCACATTTGTTCTAATTACACTGAACAACAAATATGCTGCTTCCTGAACACTTTTGAGTGAATTTCATAGATGATGAAAACCTGTAATAATTAAATAATATGTAATTTAACCTATCACATACCATTTTATAGAAATTTTCTGTTTTTGCAATTTCTCCTATATATAGTATATTTTAAGTTTATTTATTTTTGTTTGTGTTATAAGACGCTTTGTCTACCTCATGCATAGCCAGGCATGCACTCAGGGCATATTGCATAATATTTGTGGAACTGGTGTAGCTTGGGCATGCCTAGGCATGTTTAGGCTGGATGGGTGCTGCCCGGAAAAACTATAAAATGCACATGCACAGATGCTACTCATTTGATTTATTTCAGTCTCCATGTATTTTGATGTGAATGTTTCAGGGCATAATATTGTCTATGTACATGTAATTTACTTAACATATAAGCCAATTATCTGCTTGCTATAGGAAGATTGGTGGCAGCAGAAATGTCTCTCCAATTTTGGAATAGCCATGATACATTCTGCTACATTTGTAGTGAGTACATTCTTAAGTTTCCAAGACACAACATAACTGAACTTATTGAGAAGGCATATGAACTGTACCTTGGTTGTGACAATGGTGATCAAGACAAGGCTTGGGCTCCTCATATTTGTTATACAAGATGTACTTGGTCTTAGCTCAGAGGAACTCAGAAGTCAATACCATTTGCTGTCCCAATGATATGGCTAGAACAGAATGATTATGTGACAGTTACTTCTATCTGATTAATGTCACTGGTTTCGCTGCTAAAAATAAGAAATCAATGCAATACCTTCAGCCATGAGACCAATGCGACATGACAACAATCTGCCAGTACCAAAGCCACCAGAGGAAGCTTAGACAAAAGAGACAAAGATGCTGCAATGCACCAGCCAAGCACGGACAATGACAATGATATGAATTTTGAACTGTGTATGTCTGCTGAACCTCATCTCATAACACAGTCAAAATTAAACAATGTGGTCAGGGACTTAGGTTTGTCAAAATCAAAAGCAGAACTACTAGGATAGGATAGTTTTGCTATCACCAGCACTCTATCTTTCAAAGCTGCCTGTAAGGGCCTGTCTCAATTAAGTCTCCCAAGAAAGCAGAACTTTGAAATGGACATCATTTCAAAAGGAACTTTTACTGGAAGGTGTTGACAGCAGTAGTAGAAGGCAGGATCTGAGAGTTTCCCACGCGAATCAATAAGTCAAAAGAGTCAATGGAAACCCCACCCCAACTATCCATCCAGATGGATCAAATAGGCCAATCTGCAGGTGTGAAAATGTTGTGAGAACAGATCAATAAGGCACCGCTTCCAAGGCTGTTAGGTCTCCGCGCCTCTTTTTTCACACCCGGAGATAAGGCAGATGGCTGAGGTACATTCCATTCTCACCGCGAAGAAGAAACATCAAAGAGGACAGAGCAAGGAACAATGCAAAGGAAATACACTGTAGCAACCCCAAGTTCCCCCTACCCCCAGAAGAATGGCAGAACCTGAAAAAGAACAGGAATCCCCATGCCCATGGAGAGGCAGGGTTCTGACACTGCCAAGATGTTTTAGCAAATGTTTATGCATAATGGTTTGTTTATAGCTTTGGGTTATGAGCATAACCCAGTAGAATGACATCTTTTTATTGATTCAACAGCATAAGCCTCAAGGTTGTTTTATTACACAACAGCAGTAAACACCCTTCAGTACTTGTTGACTATGCTGCACAAAGGAAAAAAACATACAAAACATCCAGTACACCAAGTAGAACTGGAATATCTATGGAGATCTGAAAGGACTGACTGCTGCTTCGAATGCAGCTCAGATACACCAAATACTGTTGTTATTTGAAAGGGACAACTGTGCGAGAGAATGACCATTAAAAAGAAATGGCCATTCCAAAAGAATTTGGTTCTAGGACAGAAAAACATGGTATATAAACCATTTGTTGACCTAATAAAGGTATTTTTTGCCACTACTTCCCATAAAATTTTGACTGATGAAAAAAATTGTGAAAACAATCAACAAGAAAAGTGAAGTTTTCATATATGAGACAGGTATTTCCAAGAATAACTGATGGCGACGTTAAGAAAGGCATTTATGTTGGTCCACAAATCAGATATATCAACAATGACAAGGGATTCAAAAATCTGTTAGCAGGGTCAGAGAAAATTGCCTGGAAAACTTTTAAGTGTGAGAATTTTCTTGATAATTACAGAACACCAAACTATATCCAGCTGGTTAAAGAACTTCTTATAGAATGCAAAACCATGTCACTGAATATTTATTTTTTGCATTCACATTTGGACTTTTTTCCCAAAAATCTAGATGCATTCAGTGATGAACATGGTAAAAGGTTTTGGCAGGGCATTGTCACAAGGGAAAAATGATATCAGGGCATCTGATTCTTATTCTGACATAAAACAAAGAGATCCATAAATACCAGTAATAGGCATTTTTCCTCTTCTGGTTAACAATCAAGAAATGTGTACTTTTTGAGAGTTCTGGGTGATGTTCTGTAGTACTGGACATCTCTGAAATAGGAGAGACAGTACACAAAGTGAACATCAGTCAGCAGTGATTTTTAGCTGATGAAATTATTTCTGGGTAAAGGAAAGAACGAGAGGTTGCCAACCTTTGTCCCAGGCAAGTATTGGTTGGGGGGAGTTTGCGGAATGGATGTCTTATGGTCTTCACATGATTATAGCAGCTGGGTATTCTAGGGAGAAGCAGCTTGCAAACACAAATTGTACAGTCTTTAAAAGGATATTAAGTATGACTAATCCTCACTTTCTTAATCACTTGGGGATGTAATCAGTTTGGGGCTGAAAGAGGTCTTTTAAACAGTGGGACAAAGAAAACTTCTCAGTGAATCAGCTTTCCTTCCAAATTGCAGAAAGTAAAATAAAGAGAAAATAATACTTTCAAAAGCCTTTTAAAAATTGAAACAATATGTAGTCTGCAAGAAACACATATTAGAGGAAAAAAATATTAAATATTTGATTTGCAAAGATTTGGGTGAAGAATCTTTTCAGCAGTAGTTGAAAAGAGAAGTAGAGTTGTTTTGTATATAATCCACTGAAAAGAGAAAAAATATTAAAACTACAGGATGGAAATACCATAATAACTGTTAATGATGCAAAAATAATTTCATTAATACTACTCCTAATTATATATTGGAGAAAATTATATAATAGAATCATTTATTAAAATTTGAAATGGAAGAAATACAAGTGTAAGACTATGATGAAATGGGCTAAGAATTTTGGACATAACATAGTGATAGAACAAGAAGAAATATGTGGTTAAAAGAATTGAAATTTACATTATTTTATAACTTAAAAGATTTTTTTTATAAAATGAAGTACCATTAGTATATGACTATAAAAATTGTTTAGACTGTATAATGGTAATTCATTTATTTGGAAAAGTGAACAACATGAAGGATAATTTTATCATCCTTGTAAAACAGCCAGAAATTTTTGGATTCAGCTACATATAATGATCCCAAGAATTTTAAAGATCAACGTTCAAATTAAACCTTTCTTTGCTGGAATTAAGGGATGGTCAATTAGAAAAGAATCATGGAAGATTGTTTTTATATATGATTACTGTAATGGGACTATTATAGTCTCACAGCAGTAAATGGAAAGATTCTGAAATATTTGCATTGGAGGACTGATTGGTGAAGATGACAGAATTAGCTCCGATATGGCAAAGCTGACTGGCTTGATTAGGAAAAGGTCAACAATTAGTTTTATTAATGACTGGAAAATCTTTATGAACTTTTTGCTGAAAAAAGAAAAGATAGCTTGTGGTTTATGGTTTTGAAGCTTCAAAAGGATGGCTTATATAACAAGGAAATTATTATGTAATGTTAGCAAGAGGGGATAAAATATAAATGTATCTATATTTACCTATCAAGAAGATTGGAAGGTGCTCTTTAGAATCTTTCCTTTTCTTTCTATTTTTTTCTATATTTCTTTTTCACTTTCTTATTACTTTTCTTTATTCTTCTTTCATGCAAAATGTTCTTCAATAAAAAATATTTTAAAAAAGAAATGTATATGTTTAAATGTTTAGCCAAGAAAAAATGTTTAAATATACTAGAGAAAGAATCAAACCACAAAAGGACGGTTTTTAAACAAATATATTTATTGCACCTGTGTTTCTCAGCTAAAACATTTAAATTAGAAGATACTAGCAAACGTACCTGGAAAAAAGAACCATTATTTCATGTTCTAGTAATAGCAAACATTTTTAATCTGTAAAAAGTTGCTATTTTCTTAAAGATGGTAGATAGATTAGATAGACGGACAGACAGACAGACAGACAGACAATTGCAATATTAAAGATTACATGCGGATGTTGTGCTGCTTTTACATTCTCCACAGCAGTCTCCACTCAGACGATATACTGATGAATTACAGCAAATTGAATATGAAGATTATTGTAGTGAGATGGAAGCCCTTAAACCTCACAGGTCTAGGGGGGCTGGGGAGACGTATAAGGAAGTCAGAAAATGTAAAATGAAAGCAGCACATTTATGAAGAGAAGGAGTTAGTTGGAGTAGGGCAGAATTGGAATAATTGGAAATCCTTGGACAGCCCAGTGATAATAAAATATTCCTAGTGATAAGTGAAATGTTTAATGTATTTTATAAAAATAAGATGAGAGAGAAAATATTACAAACAGTGTAATCAAATGGGTTTTTCCCTTTTCAAGAAATATCTCTGAAATACAGTATTTTTTTTTTAAACAAATCCTACTATTTGACATGGTGCAAGCATAAACTTTTTTATTTTTTTTACTCCTGAGCGTATGATCAGCTAAATTAATTACCTAGCTAAAATAGTGTTTTTGGCTTGTAAATTTCTCCGTCTATCCCATTTTTGTACAAGTATCCTACACCAAAGGAGACATGGAAAAAGCAAGCATGCAGGATGCTAGAAATTTCTGCAGTTTAGGATTTTTCAGCACTGCAGCCTTAAACTGCTTGACTCATATAAGAAAACTGGTTGAAGCTGGTTTAAAGAAATCATTTTCTTGATTTTAATTCCCTCATCTACTTTGCTTACAGTCATGCCATGATGTTCTGTCTGGACTATATTTATATGGTTGGTAATTTCCCTTCCTTATTTACCCCTTGCACCCTAGTGAGAAAGTAAACACAAATTGGCTTTTAAAATCATGTGGTTTCTATTGAGAGACCTTTTCTATCAGCTTTCCTCTATTGACCTATCATCATAATTAACACCTTATCATTGGTGCATCCACTGATGTGTCAAAGCACAAAAAGGAAACATACCATAATTTTACCATTTCTCCTATCACATGGATTAGAACAGGAAAGTGGCAAAACCCTTGTGATTTCCACCTGTTTTATCTTGTTTTTAACCCATCCTTTCACTATTCCAGCACTAAACTTGTAAAAAAAATGTCCACTGTTTTATACAAAATTTAGGATTCAATATAAAAACTTGTTCTGATTAGAATCTAGTCAAGTATCATATGGATGACATATCTGTTAAGAGGATTACCTTGTTTGAAAGTTAAATTCAAAGATTGTACTCATTAAGCTACAGTAACATATCTAGCATGATGCCGCAATATTTAGTTGTTGGCCAACTAATCTCCAATATTTTCTTAAATAAATTGGATGGATATGTGGAAGAAATGTTTATCCATTCTACAGATGACACTGAGAAGGGTGTGATAGTCAATGCTAAGGATATGCAAACTCCATAACATGCCAATCCAGAGATGATCTGGTGGCATTCTATAAATTTACTTTGGAAGAAAACCTTCAGAGTATTCCAAGACTGGCAGATCAGAATAATTTGAAGACTACTTAAGAGAACCTAGTTGATCTTGATAACCATCACTCTGCCTTTAACCTTATTCAAAGTCATACTTTGTGTGCTTTTGAGTCTTTGAAGCACATTTAAACATAATTTATTTCACTGCTTTCCTCAAATAAATTCCACCAAAATGGTCCCCATGTGGCAGGCTATCACTTAATATCTTCTCTAGCCATTCTCAGTGCTTTTTTCATACTAGCACAGTTGATTTTTTAAAAAGTGGGTACATGCAAGCAAAGGAAAAGATTTGGAGCAGAACAAACTCTTTGAAAATGCCCTGAGAGACTGCATAAAAAAGGCTTCTTTGTAGTTTAATCTGGTAGCAAAATAATCAATATAAAGAAAAGAACCACCAGAAGTACAACAGAAGGAAACAATTAAAGACGTACCAACTAAAAAAAAAAGGTATTGAGACCTTGGGAAAAGGGCAAAGAAGAGCAACTGAGATGATTAAGGGCCTGGAGATAAAAACATATGAAGAACAGTTGTAGGAAATGGCCAGTCTAGAGAAAAGAAGAATTAGGTGTGACATCATAGCAGTATTCCAGTATTTGAGGGGCGGCCGCAAAGAAGAGAGAAACAATCGATGGAAACTAATCAAGGAGAGAAGCAACTTGGAATTAAGGAGAAACTTCCTAACAGTAAGAACAATTAACCAGTGGAACAGCTGCTTCAGAAGTTGTAAATGCTTCATCACTGGAGGTCTTTAAGAAAAGACTGGACAACCACCTGTCTGAAATGTTTAGGATCATCTGTTTGAGGCAGGAGTTGGACTAGAAGACAATCCAGCTCTATTCTGATTGACTGAAAAAGGAAAAACAAATATTTTAGAAGAAAAGGAAGAACAAAGAAAGCAAAGAAAAACCATCTTCTGAAGGCAAGAATATCAATAAAATGGTATTTAATAGCAGTCACTTACACTTTGATTACTTGGGCTACTATAATGCACTCTGTGTGGAATTGTCCTTGAAAACCACTTACAAGCTGCAGCTGGCCTGGAATGTAGCAATATATGCAATGTTGGACATGCCAAAAAAGCCAACACAGTGCTAGACTGCATTAACAGAGGGATAGAATCAAGATCACATGAAGTGTTAATACCACTTTATAATGCCTTGGTAAGGCCACACTTGATACTGCATCCAGTTTTGGTCACCATGTTGTAAAAAAGATGTTGAGACTCTAGAAAGAGTACAGAGATTAGGGGACTGGAGGCTAAAACATATAAAGAACGGTTGTTGAAATTGGGTATGTCTAGTTTAATGAAGAGAAGGACTAGGGGTGACATGATAGCAGTGTTCCAATATCTCAGGGGTTGCCACAAAGAAGGAGTCAAGCTATTCTCCAAAGCACCTGAAGGCAAGACAAGAAGTAACAGATCAAAGCAATCTAGAACTAAGGAGAAATTTCCTGACAGTTAGAACAATTAATCAGTAGAACAACCTGCCTCCAGAAGTTGTGAATGCTACAACACTCAGCCATTTGTCTGAAATGGTATAGGGTTTCCTGCCTGAGCAGGGGGTTGGACTACAAGACCTCAAAGGTCCCTTCCAATTCTATTACTGTTATGTTCTTATGTTATTTCATCATGTAACACCTTTGCTCTATGAGATACAACTATTACTAGATAACAGAAAACAGGCCATAGATTGGTGGATCCTGCATATTTATCTTTTAATGGTTGCTTTTTTATCCATTTGAATGTTGTTGTTTTTCTTTTAATTGTGCTATATTATTGTTTTGCTATATGCTGCCCAAAATCAGTATAGATTTGGAGAGCTATTTTTATTTCTAACATAGATAAATAGGAACACTCATTCATTTAATTCTATAATCTGTCCATTGGGAATGTAGCAGCCTAAAAATGCCAGAAAATAAATAATAAAAAAATAAAAAAGCAATCTCATAAACTGCTTATTTACCCTGGAAACTCAAGTAGATCCTTTCTTTGTTAAGTGTTTTAAAAGCTAGGACAAAAAAATGCTAGGGAAAAAAATGCACTGAAGTTCATTCTCAACTTTACCTTGCCTGTTTTTCTGCAGTTAGAAAAAAGATAAATGCAACAGTGAAAAAACATGGGCAAGTTACAAATGCTATCTGAATCTTTCATTAAGTGAATAAACAAAGGAAGAGGATGATTTTAAACATGAGCTTTTTATGAGCTAGAATAATGCATTTCTGCATCCACCAGATGGCAGTGCCAGTAATTGTAATGTCATTGATAAAGCCAGTACCAGATACTGTAGATTATGTACTTTTGTGTCTGCATGTCATACAAGTTAGCCTGTCTTTGTGTGTCTGTGTAGCAGCAATCTAAGACCATCCTTTGGGGAGTACAAAATTCTAGTGGTCCCAAAAGTGGCTTAAACTACTTACTTTATCTCTGAAACAAATGTACAGATCAAATGAAAACAAAATAAAAGAAGAAGCAAGTAACCCTCTTACTTAAGCCTAAACAATAAAAAACAATTTCTTCTAAAGTTAAGGTACATAAGAATGTTCAATTAAACATTCTTCCTGCTTCTATAACCAGTTTATTTCACTGGAAAAAGAAATAATTGGATGTGAGTAGGTAATATAAGAAGAATCCTGCTAGATAATAAAAAGTCAATCTAGCCCAGCATCTTGTGGGCCAATCTCACACTTTGCAAAAGTCAGGGATAGCATGAGATGATATCATTTCTTGCTGTACATTTTGGTTCTCCTATCAATTTGTATTCGGAATGCCGCTGCTTCCTCGTCCCACTCAAATCCACATGGACTAAGATTTATCCTCCCCCTCACCAGGTATTTGTGAATTACTGTTTTTTCTTTCTTTCTGGAATAGTACAGCAGCAGTGGTGGGATTCAGATATGTGAACAATCGGTTCTCTATGTAGATGCCGCTTCCAGAAATCCATTCTGCCGAAGTGGTGCGAACTGGCTGAATCCCACCACTGTACAGCAGTACATTTTTTCTAGAAAATGTACTGCTGTACTATTTTTTCTAGAAAAAAAAGAATCTGATGCATTATTATTAATATATATATATATATATGTTTTCTGAGGTTTTCGCGGGTGTTTGTATGTAGGTCTTTGGTTATTCGGGTTTTCTCCCGCGTAAAATTAGAAGTGTCTTGGCGACGTTTCGACGAAGTCACATTCGTCATCTTCAGGCTGGTGTCTTCAGCTTCGTGCTCCTAGAAGCACGAAGGGTTAGGGATAGGGTGGGGTCGGGATTAGGATTGGGATTGGGTTTAGAGTTGGGGTTAGGATTGGGTTTAGGGTTGGGGGTTTTCCAAGTAACATTTTCAATATTTAGCAAACAGCATACTGTCTGGGTACATGTATTTAAGTAACAATAATAGATATAGTTAATTATCATAAACTGGGTATTTTATTGTTGTATCTGTTTTATAAGGCTGTCAGCCGCCCTGAGTCCGTAAGGAGAAGGGCGGGATAAAAATTAAATAAATAAATAAATAGATAAATAAATAAATATGTTAATTAATCACTCAATAGTCTTCTTCTTATTAATATATATTCAAACGTACATATCACATTCCTTTCTCTCTGACTCGTTTTTCTAGCCATTGATAGAAATTATCCCATGTTCTAAAATACACTGAATCTCTTTCTCTTTAATCTTTAAAGTCAATCTATCCATTTCTGCACACTCTATAATTTTCTTAATTAGTACTTCTTCAGTTGGTAAGTTTTCATTTTTCCAATGTTGAGCAAATACAATTCTTGCTGCTGTTAATATATGTAGTATTAGATATCTACAATCTTTCTCATAGTTCTGGGTTAAAGTCTATTTGTTTTTTAGTCATCTTCTCCAAGCATAAATGTATTTTAAGCCAAAATCTTTTTGCTTTAGGGCATGTCCACCAGATGTGATAATAAGTACCTGGTCTTTGTTTGCATTTCCAACAGTTGTTTGAAGTATTTTTAAACATTTTTGCTAGTCTCACTGGTGTCATATGCCATCTGTAAAACATTTTATATAAATTTTCTTTATATGGCACTGCTTTAATTAATTTAATGTTTCTTTCCCATAACTTTTGCCAGTGCATGATTTTTAAAAATGCATTAATAACTATGGGCTATGCGTTAATAAACAAGTTAAAAGAAGGAATAACCGGATACGGGAGCTTTAGGAAAAGACTGCTGTAACAGCCCAAGTGAAACTGCCTTCTGAAAAAGCACCTTTGAGACACCTATGACCTGGATGGCTGAGAATCTCCACAGACATTTAGCCCAAATGAAAAAAAGAAGAAGACTATCAATAATTCAAAGCAAAACATAATTTTGACAGGGGCCTTTTCCCTTGCCATTCAGTAGCCCAGTATAGCAAAAGAAAGCCCAGCATTAGAGACCCAAAGATCAGCAGTCACCTTCCTCTGTTGTGTCACAGATGCAGAAATATTATGCAAACCTAGAGATAAATCCATAATCTGGTTTATTTGGCATCTATCTGTAACTTGTTCCTTGCTAGATACCATAGATTGATATTGGAGAACAACTCAAAATCTTCCATACAACAACAAAACAACATATTCATGTAGCCAGGAAGAAGCATGTCTTGATTTGGATCATCTATTTTCTGCAAGAATACATTGTTGCTGTCGGTCAAACGATACATGAATTGCATCCCAAGAAGCAAACTGATGTATTTTCTTTGAGAAATCTAGGAGAACCAATGAAATAGCAGGAGAATGGAAAAGGGCAAATGTCTATATATTAAAATAGGAAAAAAGAAGTATCCAGGAAATCATGGATAAGCCAAGCTAACTTTAATACTCAAGAGAACTCAGTGCACATTCAGAAATCAATATAAGATAATAAACAATTAATACCTTGACCAGGTAATTTCTTTAGTAGCTTGCAGACGTGCTGCCAAACTGGAATGGGACAATTGGCAGCTGCCATCTTGCCACTGCCATCTTGCCACGGCCAACTCGTCGCACTCATCTTACCGTGGCCAATCCCATGTGGCCATCTTGCTACAGTCAACTTGCCCTAGGACAATTCTACGCAGAATAACTCAATGCAATAAATATTATCTACCACTGTTTCTTCAAAATTATTTCCATTGAGAAAAATGGAAATAATGTAGAAGAAACAATGGCAGATAACATTTATTGCTTTGAGTTATTCCATGTGGATTTTCCCGCAGCGAGTTGGCCACAGCCAGATGGCCATATCAGGTTGGTCCTGGTGAGTTATCTTAAATCCTGCTGCAAACATATAACCTACTGTATCTTGATTCTGGCAGACAGAATCAAGATGCTAAAATGTATGTCGCCACAAAATTCATTCTGTGCCCCTGTAATCTGCAATGTTTGACATAGAAGTGGAGGAAATGCAATTGCCAAAATAGTCCTTCCCAAATTCATGATGTACATACAAATGATTTTTTTACTATTTTTTCCTCCAGTACCCCAAAATAAAATTTCAAAGGAAAAGGGGAACTTTCAAAGAATGGATGTTGATATCAGTCTAACTGCAAAGGAAGAAAAAATAAATGTAAATTGTCCCCTTCTTCCAGTAGTCAAGGTATTTGCTCACAGGTAAAAAAGGCACATCAGCTTTTGCCCTGATTTTGACATTTCTTTTACCTGATAGCCAGGACAAAAAACACATAGCAAAATCTAAACAATGATTCTTTCCAGTTAGGGAAGAATTGGGACGAAATAGCCAGAACACATAGGTGCTATAGAAGACAATATATGAAATATATATTATATTCTCTTCTATGGGAGAATACATACTTTTCAATTAAAACCAAGTGCAAACATTGTGTGTGTGTGTGTGTGAGAGAGTGTAAGCAAAGAAGTATGTGTAAGAGAGAAATATTTTAATGATGTGCTGTTTTTCATTGATAGTTGAAATTCACCTAATATCCTTGGAAATCTATTTTAATACATTAACTATGGTATAAACTGACATTTCTTTGTTGCATTATTTTCCATGTGTAAAAATACAAAATCCCATATCACTGTAATCTACAGAGGTAATAGACAAAGTGACTAAATGCTACTGATCCTTAGAAAGAAATATATAAAGGGCAAAAACTGTCCCATAAACAAAAATAGTGAATCAGAGCATGTAGAATAACATATAGATAGAGGATTTCAGCCCAGAAGAACAGCTTAGAGAATGAAAGGAAATGGGATAAAAGCTTTCACAAGCACCCTGTAAGTGTAGTAATCACCAGCATTATAGGCAATTATTGCCTCCCTGAGATGGCCAGAAACCTGGATTTGTCACTTAGGGCATTTTAAACCAGTCATGCAATTAACTACTGCTAGGAAGCACCTGTTCCCATGCTGATTGCTTTTTACCAATAAATCTCTCAAGCTTTCAGAAAGAAGAAGCCATTATTTTATATATATATAAAATTATATATGTGAGTCTTTGGTCATTCGGGTTTTCTCCCGTGTAAGATTAGAAGTATCATAGCGACGTTTCGATGAAATCACATTCATCATCATCAGGCTTGTGCTTTTAGCTTTGTGCTTCTTAGAGTAATATGAAATGTCTGCTGTTTCTTTCTTTTAACTGCCAGTGGGGTTTGAACTGAGGGGGCGGGGACTTGGTC
>NW_015386776.1:545001-550527 GCF_001527695.2 Protobothrops mucrosquamatus | reverse complement strand
ATTTTAGTGGGGGTTTCTTTTTGGATTAGGTTGGTAATCTTATTTCTTTGGAATCCATTGGATGTTAGTACATTAGTGAGAGTGTATAGTTCGGTTTTTAGGTGTTGTTCATCAGCTAAGAGTTTTGTTCTGGAGATGAGTGTCTTGGCTACGGAGTTGATTTGTGCTGGGTGGTGGTGTGAGAGTGCGTGCAGATAGCACGCACAAAAATTATATATATATATATATATATATATATATATATATATATATATATATATATATATATATATATATATATATATATATATATATATATATATATATATATATATATATATATATATATATATATATATATATATATATATTAAAATCAGTGAGCAAACACGAGCACCAGGGAGTATGGTAAAATAATTTAATATTAAAATTACTAATTAAAACACCAATTAAAACGCCTAGCTTTCGTCGGCTATCTGCCGACGTCCTCAGGGCTCAAAATGTCAGTCCATGGGAGATTCACTTTTATAGTTTGACCAGCGTGTGCGCGCGGCTCCTTGATCTCGTTATTGGGCCGGCCATGACTAGGCACGTTCCTGACGCCGGTTCCTTGGCAACAGCTTCCTCCCTCCCGCACCTCTCATTCTCACAGCTATCATCAGGGAATTCTTCTTTTTTAGAGCTAGATGTCAATGGGAGATCTCCTTTCGCACACTCAGATCCATCTCCTGTTTTCCTTTCCATATCCCTTTCACACCCTCTCCCCTGGGTTCTTTCCAATGCCGCTCCACACCTCTTTGTCCATAGTCGAGTACATGTCGCGCCAACTTACTTTCTAACGTCTCCCCCCCTCTCCCCATCCCCTTTTTTGATGGTACAGCCTCCTATTTTCTTATCTCCCCCCTTTTTTGTTCCGATGTAATTATCATTGCAAGTTGCGATCTTTTCCCTTTCTCCTTCCCAGTCCGTCATCTGCCTCTCAGCACTCCCCTTATTCACTTTCCCCGTCTCTTTCCCAATGGTGCGACTTTTCCCTTTCTTATCCCCCCCCCCTGCAATCCAGGTCCGATGTAGCTGTCATCGCAGACACAGAGGTCGGGGGTTGCAATCGCGATCCTCCCCTTTCTTCCTCTGCTGGTGTCTTCCGTCTGCCTGCCACCACACAGCCGTTCGGCTTGCTCCGTTCCCCTCCCCCGATGCGTTCGTGCTGGAGTCCGGGATCCGAGGTCGGGGGTTACAGTCGTAGTCCTCCCCTTTCCCCCTCGGTTGGTGTCTTCCGTCTGCCTGCCATCACATGGATCGTTCGGCTTGCTCCGTTCCCCTCCCCAGCGCATAATATATATATATATCTGCACTGAAAGCTATGCACAGAATGTATCCCTGTGAAAATGTAAAGAAGCTGTCATTTCAATGGATGTTGGTATGCCCAGATACCACTTTTTACATTATTATTTTCACCTGTTTCTCAATTTTATAAATTGTTACAATAACCCCAAAACTTCCAAAAGAATGTTTATATACACAATAGGCACTTCATTGAACATAAACCCAACAATTACATTATTAAAGAGAGTGGCCTTTATTTTTAAAAGTAAACTGCAACTTCTTCCCCAGCAGTGGAACTTTGAAAAAACCTTGCAGATAAATTTGCACTATTCCCTTGTATTTTCATTTTTACATCAATGTTTCTCATAATTTCTCTGGCTCAACTTAGATTCCATGAATGTTTATTTTATTCATTTCACGAAATAAAACCTCTGTAGTTCAGAAGCTGCAGCAAATGCAAAATGACACAGCAACAGGCAGTGTCTAAATATCATGAGCGTTCATTACTTTTGATTGAAACTTAGGTTCTGAGGCTGAGCAGAATGATTTGACTGATTTTTTTTCTCCTGGGGTAAAATAAACTTGCTTAAATCTGCTCTGTTCTGATTCTTGGTTGCCTATTCAGTTTTTCAGTTGTGACTGGTTTCTCTGGAGCAGCATTTCTTAACCTTGGCAAATTTAAGATGTATGGACTCCAGTTTCCATAATTCCCCAACCAGCAATTCTGAGAGTTAAAAGTCCACATATCTTAAAATTGCCAAGATTGAGACACACTGCTTTGGAACAAAATATTGCTAGCAATTATGCTATTATGTCATAAAAATAAAATTGTTAATTAGTAGAAATGGTTGGTTAAAAATAATCCTAAATTGCAGAAATATTGGACACTAATAGAGCTAACCTAAAATTAGAGTCAGCCTATGATCAGACCACTATTGACCCAAGCACAGCTTCAGTAGGGGGGTGGTGGAGAAAAATTCCTAAAGCTCCATGGAACAAGGGCAAAACTATCTTCTTATCTCTCATCCTAAATAGGTGGGTAAAATTTTCTGAGTTGCATAGACTAGCTGACTTTGCACTAATTTATCTTACAGAAAAGGCCAATAAGAAAAGTATCGCTATCCAAATCCCAACGTTCACTTCATAATATTCAAGAAGTAGAATTCCTTGCACTGATTTTATCAGCACAAACGAAACCCACAGAATGTTCCTCTCCCAGCCCTGGATTAATCATTAAGCAAAATAATGGCATGTTTTGGGCACAAAAGAAAGGGGAGAACCACTGAGTTTTCCCCCTTAGGTATCATGTCCTTAACTCTTACATTACCACACTTAACTTTAGTCATGGACAATGTTCCTCCAGGCCTTCCTGTCCTCTACCATCTTCTGGAGTCCATTTAAGATCACGCCTACTGCTTCAGTGACTCCGTCCAGCCACCTCATTCTCTGTCGTCCCCTTCTTCTATTGCCCTCAATCTTTCCCAGCATTAGGCCCTTCTCCAGTGAGTCCTTCCTTCTCATTAGGTGGCCAATCACACTTTAAAGGAGCACAATTTTAAAATTCCATAATGCCTTTTACAAGTTATGGTAAATTTCAGTTCTCCCCAAATGTAATTGGTTAAAATTGCATACCTCTCAGCCAAAAACAAGATATTGTGTGTGTGTGTGTGTGTGTGTATCTGTCTGTCTGTCTGTCTGTCTGTCTGTCTCTGAAGGGATTTCTTAATTTTTTTATTTGTTTTATGTTAAAAGCTCACTTGGATAAAGTTGAAGCCACATCATTAAAAGAACAGGGATTTTTAATCTTGCTATCACTTTTCATATTTACATGCTTCCCAAAAAAGCCCCCCTTACTTTTATTGGAATAGTAGATTGCTAAAAAGAAATAAACAACCCACCACATGGAATAAAAGACTCACTATCCTAAGCACTCCTTATTTTTTTTGTAAATCCAGTCATTAAAATGTAAAAAAAGATGTCATGTGTTATTTATCTCCCTAAGATCATAAGACCCTAGAGTTTTAGATTTCAAAAAACTTGAATACAAATTAATCCAGTCACATGTTTGGCTAGACAGTGCAAAATGTTTTTCTTACTATTGTTAGCCTATCCACATCCTGAAGGTCAGAGGGCTGTCATTAAAAGTATTATGCAATTCCTACTTATTTATCCTGATTAGGAATGTTAGCATTCCATTTTGTCATGCTAGCAAATATCCCCATCAAGAGAAGAGACAATTAATCTATAAACAACCAATATTATGTACTTTCCCAGGAATTAGTCATTTGAGTTCAATATGGAAAAAATGTCTGATTGTGGATATTTCCCTGTGACATACAATTATATGTAAGTAATTTTTAATGCCCAGACTACTATCTATCAGCCTGTTTCCAACGTTGTGAACTTCAATTATTGAATTACAATTCTATAATCTCTAACAAATATGATATTTGCTAACTGGAAGTGATGGGAATAATAGTGCAACACAACTGCAACCTACCAAGACAAAGTTAATATAGAACAGTGATGGCGAACCTTTTAGAGACTAAGTGCCCAAAAACTGCCCCCCCACCCCATCCCCGCTCCACCCTACCCATTGGGCCACCCACCACCTCCACGGCCCACCACAGATCACTCAGGCAGCCCAGCAGCGCTATGGCGGCCATGCCCTCCGCTCGTGCCCCGCAGCATTATCTGCGCAACAACAGGGCGCAAGGGTGGAGTCTTGTCCCCGCTGCCCAACTACCATGTCCTTGGCTCCGCTGCTTTGTTTGGGCCATGCCCAGGGGCAACTCTCCTCCAGGTGGGCTGCTGGTGAGGAGAGGGCCGTGGGAGGAGGCGGGGCTGGGGAGACAGTGTGTGTGCCCACAGAGAGGGCTCCGAGTGCCACCTCTGGCACCCGTGCCATAGGTTCGCCACCACTGATATAGAATGTATACATTCTAATTTCTAACTTCTATATTGATGTTAGAGTGCACTGGATGGTGCTGGTAGAAATGAATTTTGCAGCCAAAGTCCACTTAATATTGTCTCATTCACTGGATGAGCATAAATTGTAGGTAGAATCATAGGAACAAAGGGGACAATAAATATGGACAATAAGTACACGATTTTGCTATGGTTAGTGGAAAAAAGATCTTATGAAGAAAGCCAGACCAAAACATTTTATTACCTGATGTAAAAAAGCAAAGTTATATTATTATTATTATGGCTGGTTGCACAAACAGATGTTTAGACTAGATTTGGCATTTTTGTCCACCTATTGAAACCTTCTCAAAGATCTAGGCTAGGCAGATGCTGTTGCTTAATAATATTAAAGGTATAATCACATCATGAAAGCTGTTTCAAGTGAAGTTGCCTTGTGCAACTGACTGATGATGATATTGTCCTGTTATTATTGATACTACCTTTGCTTTCTGTTCCCACAGTCATTGTGCTTCTATTTGCAGATTTTTAATTTTTTTAATTTTCACCAGTCCTTTGTCTTCTATTCTGCTATTTCCAATTATTGCAATGTCCACTATACAGATATTTTTGTCTTTCTTATCTACAGTTGTTAAGTCTGGACTGTTGTGTAGCAGATGCTTATATGTTTGAATTCTAAAGTCCCAGAGTATTTTAGCTTCTTTATTTTTTATTACTTTGTCTATTTTGGGGTCCCCCAGTTCTTGCTGGCAGGCAAATGGAATTTCTTGCAGATATTTTCGGTGTACATTATTGCTACTTTGTCATCCGTTATCTGTACAATCTTCTTGCTAACTAGATGATCCACCGTTTCTCCAGCTTCTTTGCAGAGGCGGCATTTGCCGTCTCTTGCTTCTTTCTCAATTCTGGCTTTATATGCATTTGTTTTTAAGACTTTGTCTTATGCAGCCAGGTTTAGCCCCTCGGTCTCTTTCTTCAACTTTCCTGCTCTTAGCCATTCCTAGGTCTTGTTGTTATCTGCTAGTTTTTTATGTACTAGCCAGGTAATACTTTTCCTTGCCACATCTCATTTTTGTTCTTCATTTTGATCTTTCTTATAGACCACATTGGTCTCTTTGGTATTCAGTAAGCCTTCATGGCGAACTAACGTTCAATGCATCTTTTTCACTGTCCTTCAGATATTCTTCTATTTTTTTCATTTTTTTCTTCTTCAACTGTCTGATGTACTTGCAACATCTCACAACCACCTATGCTCCTTGATAAGTAGAGTCTATCAACACTGAAGGATGCCTAGTT
>NW_015386776.1:535398-544529 GCF_001527695.2 Protobothrops mucrosquamatus | reverse complement strand
AGCTTGATTGTTTTCATTAGCAATAGCAATAGCACTTACACTTAAATATTGCTTCATAGTGCTTTACAGTCCTCTCTCGGGAATTTACAGAATCAGCATATTGCCCCCAACAATCTGGGTCATCATTTAACTGACTTTGGAAGGATGGGAGGCTGAGCCAACCTTGAGCCAGTCGTGATCAAACTCCTGGCAGTGGGCAGAGTCAGCCTGCAATACTGCATTCTAACCACTGCGCCACCACAGTTCTTTTCATTACCCAAACTACTGTAGGTAATACCATCAGTGCTAGTAAGGAGTGGGGTTTGCTCTCAATTTATATTCTAGGGGCTTGGTAGGGGTAGTCTTTGAGGTTCTTTGGTTGGGCTAATGATTTTTTGGCAGTTCCTTGATTGTTGATCTGATGTTAATCTTGGTGTTAATCTATGCTTATCTGTGTGTTAATTGCTAATGCGGTGTTTGGGTCTTTTTGTTCCCTTTTTGGCTTGTTGATTGTCTCTTTTACACAGTATGTAGATATTGTTTATGTCTACGTGTCTATTGATGGGCAATATGTAAGAGTGCCAGCCTTCCAGGAATATCTTTTTCATAGCCTTCCTGGCACTGTACCAAGTGCTGGTCTGTGGCTTATTTCTCGACTGTTCCTTTACTGTTGATGATTGATTCTAAAAGAAAGAACTACCCACCACTTTGATATATTCATGGGTAATTCTAAGGCTGATTGTTCTATTGTTCATTTTTCACTGCGGTTATTCATTTTTATTTTGTATTTCTGAACCACCTGCCTCATTCTAAGAGTGATTAGTTTGGTTTTAAATGTAACCTCCCCCCCCCTTTTTTTTTAACTGTGCTCCTTGACTTTTATTACTAGAGCTTGCAGGACATTTCCATTTTTGGCTATCAAAGTAGTGTCACCAGCGTTGCTTAGGTTTCTTCTTCCAATTTTAAAGCCACGCTCTCTTCTTCACATCTACCTTCCTTTATTCAGCATATAGTATAAGTAAATGAGGGGAGAATATGCAGCCTTGTCACACTCCTTTGCCAACCTGGAGGCAATCTGTTTCACCAGGTTCTGCCCTGACCTGTATGAAAAGGTGCATAATATTAAAGGCAAACAAAAGAATTTTGGCATCTAAAACAGAAAATCCCATAAGCCAAGGGTCCCCAACCCCTGGGCCACGGACCACTACCGGGCCACAGCCCATTGGGAACCGGGCTGCTGAAGCAATGGGCGAGCCTGCAAAGCTTCATTTGCACATTACGGGGTTTAGGTTGCATGTGCGAAACCATTTTCCCCCCTGCCACCGAAACCACCAAAGCCGTTCATGGTGCTGATGGTCTGTGGAATCAAAAGGTTGGGGACCCATGCCATAAGCATTTCCCCATCAGTAGAAACAGAATAATATACTAAGGAATAACATAATTATCTTTTTTATACCTATGGAGCTAAATGTTGCTCAGTAGCAATTTCTGCTAGAAGTACTTGACTCTAATGCTTAGATTATCATCTTGAATTGCTATTCATGGACATTCTCATAAACAACATTAACCAGATTTTTTTTAAAATACTGTACACTGTACACTTTACACTTTTTAAGTGTAAATTAATAAAAACAATAAATAAAATGTTACATGTAAATAAACAAAATGTTACAGCAGTAACAATAATTTTTAGGTCAAGGTTATTAAATATCTGAAGTTTGAAATGTTCAAATACCTTTTGCCAAATAACATGATAAACAAAACAAAGTTGGGCAGAGAAATTAAAAAAAAGATTTTAAAAGATACATGGCAGGAATCTGCAGATATACAAAAGAAATGAAATGACAGAATATCTCCTGACATATATAACAGGAATGAAATTGATTAATGGAAAGTACACCTAGTGAAACTCTTGTTACGTTCATGAGTTAAGTTCATACTAGGATTTTCTTTAAATTATTTTTGTTGATATTGCTGAATCTATCATGATTTGATGAACATCCTGGATGAATTTGCGCATTAGGCAAATGTTCATGTAGTAAGTGCAGACAAGGTTGTTGTTTTTTAATTATTTTTGTTTTTATTGTTGAATCTATCATCACGATCTAGTGAACATCCTGGGTGAATTTGCGCATTAGGCAAGCCAGTCCAATGGATTAGGGTGACAAGGGAAACAATCGGCCTGATTATGGAGCTCTTAGTAGAAGCCAAGTTATTTTAGGACCCAGCAGCAATCTTTGCTGCTGTCCGTTACACACTGCATAGCTATTAGTGCACCGGGTCGTCCGAGTCGCTTGCTCCTTCGGTTGGATCCTCTGCGCCTGGCTTCCGAAGCGGTTGCAGGCACAGGAAAGGAGCGAGAGGAAGCCTGTTTCCTCCCCATCCCAAAGAGCAGCTTTCCTTGCAGAGGGGCGCTCGCGACGGTACATTGCTGGCAAGGAAACCTGCCTGGCCCGGGTCAGGGCCGCCGGCTGGGTCGTGCATGCGCCTGCGCGGGCGCGCCACTGCCTAGGGCGAAAGCGGGACTTGGATAGCTCTGGCTGGGGTCTTTCCTCTACTTGACGCGCCAAAGCACAAAACGCCTCATCGGGCTCGCCTTCTCCCGCCGTTATCTTAGCGCGGTGCAGCAGCCGGCCGAGATTCGGGCTAGAATTCGGGCCCTCCCTCGGGGGCGGGGCCACGGAAAGACCGCGGCGTCCCCACCTCCTTTCTCGGTAGCTCCAAGGAGAGGACGGGATTACTGCACGGGGACGCCGCCAGCTGCATCTCCTCCGCTTCGGGCTTCAAAACTGGATGGAAGCCGCCCGGGGGCTTGGCGGAGCCTCAGCGGCTGATAACGGGAATCCCTCAGCTGCTGCTGCTGCTGCTCGTGTCCAGTTCTTGCGGCTGCCCGCGGGCTGCGAGATGCTGAGCTGCGGCTCCAAGAAAGCGCTCGGGGCCCCCGCTTCGGTGCTCGCGCGCGCGTGAATCCAGAGGACGACCTGCCGCCCTCCTGATGGACACGGAGTCCCGGGTACAGCTCAGGGCTGCTGCTGCTGCTGCTGAATCTCGGGGGAAGGGTCGTGTGAACGCCGAGTCGCAGAGGGACCCAACGCTGCTGCCGCCGCCGTTGTATGGGTGGAATGCTGAGCGGGCTACCCGCTCCGGGTCGCCTCGGTGGGCAGGGGGCTTAAGAGGTGGCTTTTAGGGTGTTCTTTAAAAATTATTCTGATTATCCCGAGTTTCATTTGGAAAGCCGAACGGGTGGGGTGGGGTGGGGGGGTTGCAGGCGACCAAAGCCCGTCCATGGCCAACCCGCGGCGGAGCATTGAGCTGGAGCATTTCGAGGAGCGAGACAAAAGGCAGCAGCGCTCGAGCTCCCGCCGGGGAGGGGGCAGCTCCACTTGTAGCAGCAGCTCGGGGCCCAAAGGCAACGGGCTCATCCCCAGCCCCGCGCACAGCGCCCACTGCAGCTTCTACCGCACGCGCACCCTCCAGGCCCTCAGCTCGGAGAAGAAAGCCAAAAAGGCGCGCTTCTACCGCAACGGGGACAAGTACTTCAAGGGCTTGGTCTACCCCATTTCCAGCGACCGCTTCCGCTCCTTCGACGCCCTGCTGGTCGAGCTCACCAGGTCCCTGTCCGACAACGTCAACCTGCCCCAGGGCGTCCGGGCCATCTACAGCATCGATGGCAGCCGAAAGCTCTCCAGCCTCGACGAACTGGTGGATGGTAAGGAAAGCCTACGCCTTAGTTGGCTGTATTTCGGTCCTCGGGCATGAGCGCTGAGCTCGGGGGGAGCCGCTGTGTGGTGGGCGTGTTTAGCGGTGTAGCCGAAGCGGCTATCGAGGGCGTTTTCGCAAGTGGGATTCGCACAGATCTGTTCATATTACCCACAATTCTTAGATGATGTCACCCTGTTTCAGCTGATTCGCACCGCTTAGTAAATCAGGCTGCTCTAACTGGGAACATCCGTGCATATGTGTAGACACTACCATGGTTTCCAATGAAGAAAATGCGCTATTTTATTGGGCAGGGGAATCTTTGAAGGTTGAAGTTGTGGGTATTGGCAAGCTGCTGTGGCACTGGGCTGTTCTAAAATGTGGATTGGTTTTTGTTTAAAACATGATTTAGCGTTGCCAGCTGCCTGTAAATAGCTTGAGACAGGATTAAAAAAAATACCCTGAGTGATGTTGTGATAAAAATTCACTTTCTGAGATTGGTTATTGTACAGAGAAATGATAATAGACTATATAACAGCTAATGCATACAATTGACAATTTCTGGGTTTATTTTCATATCCCTGTTTTGTGGTTGAAAAAAAATGACTGTTATCAGATGCTATTTTAAAGATTGAAATGATTAAACTTTCCAGGTATCTTCCATGAACAAGTATAATCAAAATAAATATATTTTAAAAATCTATTGGCTCAATGAAATACTGATACTATATGAGGCCTCCAGCATTATTTTTGAAACATATAATTTGATTTTTGAATGAAACAGGTAACTTAGTTTTCTAGAACTTTCTGCTTACTTGTTACTTCACATCACTCAATGTCCATAATAATTCACAGAGATATTGTAACGATTAGGTTTACATACTTGTGTTTTTGAAATATCAGTTTGACATCCATATATCCCTGTTACAATACATTAGATCAGAGGTGTCAAACTCTCAACGTCACGTGACATGTTACGACGTATCGCGACTTTTTTGCCATTGCCAGCAATGGGGTGGGCACAGTTTCGGTATGATGCATCTGGCCCGTGGGCCGGCAGTTTGACACCCCTGCATTAGATGAATTTTTAGATTTTTCTCTTTTTTATGAGTATATATGTTTTTGCTGATTGCATGACATGAATCTATTCTATACTGTTGAATGATTTGCACCTTTATCTTAATGTACAACAGTGGTTCACAACCTTTTCTTCACCACAGGCCCCCTTTAAATACCTTTTGTGGCCACAGACCATGGCCACGGATGCCCAAGACTTAACTCAAGATTTAAATCATAACATTTCTTCAAGCCTTCACGGACCCCCTGTGACAACATTGTCATGGACCCACAGGTTGAGAACCACTGGTGTACAGGATTGCTTGGCTGATAACTTATAATTTCATCTACACAATACCTCAGTACAAAGTGTTAAGTGCTATCACATTCAGAATCACATGGACAAACTCCAGTTAGAATTGTTTATTCAAATAAGCAGTTTCTTGTCTAATTCCTGTTCCCAAAGATATTATGTAGGGCCACCTGTCAGTGTGACCTACTTTAGTGATTCAAATGAATGGAGAGCATTATCCCTGTAATTCTATTACCTGCTGGGGAAGTGATAAACTTTAGAATTGAAGATAACTAAGCAACTAGTCTGAGTAAATATGGATGAAATTGTACTTATAAATTGATAAGAATAACAATCTGATTTTTTTCTTAATGAAAAAAAAGATGTGTATTCAATTCCTGCATTCCAGTTTCAATCGCAAAACATTTCATCTGAGACATCATTTTGTAAACATTTAATACCAATTTAAACATATATAATTATAGAACTCTGAGAAAACAAATTTAAAAATCAAAATCAATTAAAACAAAATGAATATGAATTAAGGTATGTTTAGGTAGAGAATCCAGAACTGATCTGCAAGAATTGAGTAGTTTTTTTTTCTTAAATGCTATTTTATATTTACATTTTTTTTTTAAAAAAAGAAGCTGTATGAAAATGTATAATCCTCAGTACAGATACTTGATGTTTATTTAGGTGTGTTTAAATAATCTGGAGCCTTAATCTAACTTCTTCGGGCTGTAAAGTTGTACATTTCCTGATAGGGGTCTGGAGGAAAGAAACATCTGTCTACTGATATTGTTTTCCCACTTCTACTTTATAAATACTGTACTGTACAGTTGCAGTGTATTATCTAGATATCGCATATTAAGTGGTGTCTTAACAACTAATACCTTTATGTAGCCAAAGCTTGTGGTTTCACATGACACCAGCAAGATAAAGTAAAATAGCAATGATGGCAGCTTTACCATATCTGCTGGTATAATAATCTTAAACAGGTTTGTAATTATATTTATCATGTTTACCAATTTTGGAGGGCAAGGAGTGCAGTTGATAGATTGATTACATAATCTGCATAATCAAGCTGAAATTGACTGCTCTGTTTTACACTTGATCTCAGCCAAAACGCTGAGAAGGGGTACTCTCTTTTAAAACTTGCATGATTGTTTCCAAATGCTTCCTTCTTCAAATAGAAGGAAATGATTTAATCAACCTTTGGTCATCATTTAGACTGAAAACTGCAGGTAGTCTTCAATTTATGACCACAGTTCACCCCAGAATTTTGATTGCAAGCCGTTGTGATTGTAAGTCGAGTTATCATGTGATCAGATTCGATTTTACCACTGTTTTTATGATGGATGTTAAGTTAATCACTGCAGCTGTTAGTGAATCACATGATTGTAAGTCTAAAACTACCCTTTCAATGGATGTTTTAGCTGGAAAAATGTCGCAAAATAGGTTCACTTGACTGTAAGATGCTGCAACCACTCGTATATGTGAGCCGGTCACCAAGTGCTCAAAATGCAATCACCTGACTACAGGGGTGATATGGCAGATAAGTCATATTGTGATTGTATTATTGCCTGTTCACCGCCCTGAGTCCCGTAAGGGAGATAGGGCGGTATATAAATTTAAATAATAAAATAAATAATAATAAATAAGTTGTAAGTAACTTTTTTCAAGTCCATCATAACTTCAAACATTTATTAAGCAATCTTGTATGGTCAAAAAGATTGCTTGTGTGGTCAAAGAGACTCCTGAGGAGTACAAAAGAGTTTTGGTCATCACAGATTGTCAGTTCTGTACCTGTTTAAAAAAGCTTGTAGAGTTCAGTAGTGGAATGGGTTCAACCCTGTCATGTCTGGCTAAGGCCAGAGAACTGCTTCTGAAAATCTCTGAAAATTATTATACCTGTTTTTACTGGACTAAATGGATTAATGGACCATTTTAGGAAATATATTTCTAAGTTTTAGAATTCTACAATTGGCTTTTTATAAAACTGTTTTCTTAGAATTATTGCTTAGCAGTTATAAGGGCACACTATAAAATATACTAATTTTATTTCATATTGTTGTAGTCTTGGAAATCAGTCAAAAAAGATAGTTTGGAAACAATAGTGGTTTTAAAAAGTTACTGCTAAATAAAAAGAAATTTAGTTGCTACATTAATTGATCACAAACTCTTAAAGATTGTAGCAACTTAAAGATTAACAACCTTATTATGATGTACAGTGTCTGTTATATCAGAAGCCTAAAACAAAATTATGTGTTACAAATGTATCTATGATTTGAGAGAGAGAAATGCCAGACAATGAGGCAGCTATCTTATTATGTGACCATTTAGGAAACTGATAATAATATAGATATGTACTGGTGAACTGAGATTGTGTGTGTGTGTGTGTGTGTGTGTGTGTGTGTGTGTGTGCATGTTTATAAAAAGAAGTCCTTTGTCATAAGTCATTTCTACAGTAATTTTTTTTGTTTCATTGTTACTTATTTCTTTCATAATGAAATCTTGCCCTTGCTGTGCCTTTGTTAAAAAATGGGTATTTTAAAGTTAACGACAGACCCTCTAGCTTTTTGAATGTAGCCATATTTTTGTTTGGATTTAGTTTCTTTTTTACAAAAAGAATAATAAACTATTACCAGCAAAGGATGGCATTAATACCAATGGGACAAGAAAATCTCACAGAGCTGCTAGTATATATATTTATTATTATTGAGTAATTTGAGTCACAGTCTAAGAATGGTGAAAATTTAGTAATTCAAAAATTATTAAGGTAGCTCCTAAGAATAGCAATAGCACTCAGACTTATATACCGCTCCATAGTGCTTTACAGCTCTCTCTAAATACTTTACAGAATCGGCATATTGCCCCCAACAATCTAGGTCATCATTTTGTAATGTAGGATGTAGAAAGTTCCAAGAATGTAGAAAGTTCCAAGCAAAGTGGGTTTTTAAAAAAATAAATAAATAAATTAGGGTGTTCAGGTAGAATAAAGTTAATATTCCCAAATATAGAGTCCTTTAGGTATTGCTCTGAAGGCTCCAATTATGGTTGATAATAACAATGGATTCCTTTTTCCATAAATGCTCAATTTTGATCTGCATGTCCCAGGATATGGTATTATTACAAGCAGAAATATGAATTCATAATTCTATAAATTGTATGTTTAGGCCCTGTAATAAATTGTCATAGATGACATTAAGGCGGAGCTGGCACCTTCAGTCAGATTTAGTTTCTTCCGGCCTGGAATGCGTTCTCTTGGATCAGAATGTGGGTTCTACCAAGTTGTAGATATCTGTGCTATAGACCAGCAGCCCCCAACCTTTTGGGCACCAGGGACCGGTTCCGTGGAGAAAGATTTTTCCACAGACTGGAGGGGGTGTGGTTTCGTGTGCTGCTTGCATCCCGTAGATGGGGTTTCACTTGTTTGCATGGCCCGGTTTCTGGCATGCTACGGACCGGTGCTGGTCCACGGGCGGGGGGTTGGGGATCCCTGCTGTAGACTGCAGACTTGGTGGTATCTCAGTGGCAGCTGGACACACACACTTTTTTGGGTAATAGATAATAAATGTTTTTGTATCCAATATTAGTTCTAAAGAAAGATTCAGTAAAGAGAGTGTAGATTCTACTTTCAGATTAATAGTGAAATAAAAATGAAATTTTACAACAGCCTTTGTCCATGAATCCAGATAAGATGTAATTATAATAATGATTAAATTGTCTCATGTAGGTAACACATTATGCAATCCATGCTGCAATCTCTGATCTATAAATATTTATGTGTTAAAGTACCATACGTTTCCTGGTTCTTAAGGAAGAATTAACCTAATTATGCTATATTTTTAGCAAGTATTTTTTCCATTTTAGAAATAATACATGATATAAATATATCATTTTATTTTTGCGGGGTGCCTCAGGGGTCGGTCCTCTCCCCCCTTTTGTTCAATATTTATGTGAAGCCGCTGGGGGAGATCATTCGTGGCTTTGGGGTGGATTTCCATCAGTACGCTGACGACACTCAGCTGTACATCTCCACCCCAGGCCACCCCAACGATGCCCTTGACGTGATGGCCCGCTGCCTGGAGGCCGTACGGGTCTG
>NW_015386776.1:525135-535010 GCF_001527695.2 Protobothrops mucrosquamatus | reverse complement strand
GACCTAGGGAGGATTTTATTTGGGGTTTATCTTTTAACAATTTGACAGAGACACAACTTTAAAATTTGATTTAATTCGGTTTTATCGGGGGGGAATGTATTTATGTTTTGTTTTAAATATGTTGTGCGCCGCCCTGAGTCCCGTTGGGAGAAGGGCGGCATATAAATTAAATTTATTATTATTATTATTATTATTATAGATGAAATTTTAAAGCTTGCTAATTCTGCTTCAAGGTTATGACACAGAAGAAACTAAACTGAGGGGCTGAACTTAAATTTACTCTAGGGAGTAACTGTTTCAGCTGCATAATTTATTTTAAAGAATTAATATCCATTATTTTGAAATCATAATCCACCTTCTTAGGAGTGTAAGACAATGCAAATTATTTCTATCTCCACCTAACCCTTATAATAGAACATTAAGCTTTATGGATGAGTCAAAATTTGATTTGCTAGCACAAACCTTGTACCACATTTCTCTGTAGTTGACATATTTACCTGCTTTGAAAGAAAATTGACAGTACAGTTCAGATAGACTTGAGTAACTAAAATAAATGGGGTTTAGTCTGTGTGTAGGAGTGTGAGTTAATAAACATGCAAATTATTTCAGATTGACTCACATTTATTTGCAAAAGTCTGTGTGAAACCTGCTTCTACAAGGGATAAAAGGAGGGAAGAGGAAAAAAAATCTTGATTTAGAGTTGATCAACATACTTAACATTAACTATCTACCAGAAAAGTTTTATTTATATATACTTTGTAACTTTAGGATTAATTTTAATAACTTATCTTTGTGACTCACGTTCTCCCAATCCTTATTTCCTTCTTTTGCTGTTTCCGAACTCCTTTTAGTGAGAAATCTTTTTGTTGCTCCTGTCCTCTATTTAAATGCCAAGGCAGAGTTAAATTCTCTATTTATTCAATGTATTCTACTTTTATCAGCCTTATGCAAACATTTGCCTATCTTTGAAAGCCCATTATCCCCGTAATGCTGAATGTGTTGGAAGCATATGCATTTTATGCCTCCTGATCAGGAATATTTCCCTATGCCATCTTTTTTATATATATCTGCCTTTCCTTTCAGTGTTACTTTGCCAGTCAACACTTGACAACTCCTTGGTCCTTTTCCAATTTCTAACCCTTTTCTGACCTTTTTAGATTTCAATGATGCTAAGTAATCTTTTGCAAAGAATGCAGCTTTCAGAAACAGAAGATGGCAAAATTAGATAAAATATTGTAACACAATTTCATCCAAGCTTCTTATCATGTATTTCTGGTTTTAACCACTTCCGTCCTAAATCCTCTAATCTTATTCATAATTCTCTCCTTAATGTGAATTGAGAATATTGCCCAAACATTTATCAGTAGGGGTCCATCTCTCTCTCTCTCTCTCTCTCTCTCTCTCTCTCTCTCTCTCTCTCTCTGTGTGTGTGTGTGTGTGTGTGTGTGTGCGTGCACACGTGTGTGTGTATCTACTTCATATCTATACAATACAGCCTTCTTTACTCAATTATAGTCAAAGACTTCTGAAGGGAGCCATGTTTGTGCTACTAAAGCTTTTCCTGTTAAACATAGAACTAGCCAAATTATCTACTCTTCCTTAGGCCATTTCCAAGGAACTGCAATATATTCAAACATTACAAAGAATGATTCTATATTCATCCTATGAAAGTTTTAAGATCCTCAGATTTTTAAGTCCTTTATTTGCACTAGGCAAAGTTGAATGTTTCTGTGTGGGGGAGGACAGGAGGGTTTGAGTTTCCCTGAAACAAGCTCCTTCCGTGTCCTGGAGTTCCTTCCTTCTTTCATCTCTCTTTCCAGTCAGTCCCTGCATTCAGATTCTCTCCACAATTTAATCCTTTTCCCTTCTGACTATTCTTTTTCTTTTCTCCTCTTGCTGCTTAATCATATGTCTCCTCATCTGTAGCCAGGCATCAGGTGAAATTACTTTATTTTGCAGCGGTACTTAGATTTTAGGGTCTGCCTTAATCCCAACCAATTCTTCCTTTTCCTCCATTTTCAGCCTCCTTGCACAACCTCTAATCTGTGAATATGTATCTAGAGGGTGGTACTGAAAAGAGTGACCCTGTTTTGCAGAGCTCCAACTCTTCTAGGACCAAACTCCATTTTCCTCGTTCTGTTTTTATTTTCATTAAAGATTGGTTTGTAATTTGCTTGGGTGCTGTACCGTCTCAACACTGTCCCTAAATGTGAGGGAATATTTTTGGGAAACGGTACAGGCCAGCGACAAACAGGCTGTTTTTATCTTCTGTGTTTCCAGGGAGACTTTTATTACAGAAAATTTAACAAACTTATTGTCCTAACTTTTACCTTACCACTTGTTATTAAGCCTATGCCAGGGGTAGGCAACCTTGGCTCTTTTATGACTCGTGGACTTCAACTCCCAGAATTCCTGAGCCAGCTGTGCTGGCTCAGGAATTCTGGGAGTTGAAGTCCACGAGTCATAAAAGAGCCAAGGGTGCCTACCCCTGGCCTACGCTATATTATCCTATATTTATACCAACAGCTATGTCTGTGTCTTATTCCTATAAATAATCTATAACAATTCTGTTGATTGAATGTATACGAATATAGCCATCATTTAACCACATTCTAGTTGACCTTTGTTGCTGTCGCCTGCTGTTCTAAACCGCGGCTGAACATTGGCTTGGCAGTTTCTCAGCCTGTGCAGAGGTGAGAAAAAGGAAAATGCTGTACCAGCTGCTGGAGTGATAAAGCTGTTGGGCTCCACTTTTCGCTTCACCTTGTATGCTGCTAGTTTGCTGAACTTTAAGCTTTCTCCTCCTTTACTGTCAGTTGCCTGTTGAGCTGACAGCTGTTTCACTCTGTTGGCTACATCTTGTCCCTTTCTTTCTGTTCTCTCGCACAACACAAATCTTTCTCCAAACATGCCTACGCAGAGACAATCTGGTGCTTTCGGCATTTTCCTTTTATAATTGGATACCAGGTGTGGTGCGATGCTTTTCTGACTGCCTTAAGATCCTGGGGGAAAAAACAAAGGAAGGAAGAGCTCATGCTGGCCACTGTCAGGTTTCCTTCCATATCCATGTAGTATGTTCTGTCTGCATAAATTCTCTTATTTAAAAAAAAGTGCTGTGCTGTGGAAGAAAAATTACACCCAATTCCTCTTTGGGCTATCGAGGAGGTCTATAACAAACATATGTAATTTGAAATCTCCTTTGAAAATATTGGGGAAATGAGAATCAGATGAGGAGTTGGATGGGCCTTGAATAAGGAGTGAAGTATCAGTTTCATTAAGAAACAGCCTGTAGTATTGCTTATGTTGATTGAATATAATGCAATGATATGGTTAAATACCAAAAGAAAAAAAATGGTTGTTTCCAGTTGAGTAAAAGACCAGGCCGCTGACCTATTCTTCAAGCTCCAAATTAGTGCCGCATTGTCCTTGACAATGGATTACTTCCAGTGCTCTGATAGGGCTTAGAGGAAGTGACATTGACAGTGTCATTTATAGGGCAAGGCAGAGAGAATTTTGATAGTGTTTCATTTTTGCAACTTTTATCCCAAGTGGCTGCCCTCCCAGAATAATGGCATACAATTGAAGCACTTTTGGTTTATATTAATGTATTTATCTAGATAACTTACAGTAATATCCTTACATTATTATACTGATTCTATATTCCTAATTCATCCTTTAGATCAGAGGCCCCCCAACCTTTTGGGCACCAGGGACCGGTTCCATAGAGAAATATTTTTCTGCGGACCAGAGGGGGCATAGTTTTGTGTGCTGCCCGCATCCCACGGATGGGGCTTTGCTTGTTTGCGCAGCCCAGTTGCTGGCATGCTGCGGCCCGGTGCCGGTCCACGGACTGGGGGTTGGGGACCCCTGCTTTAGATTCCTTTGAATGGAAGGAACTTACTAGCCAGAACTGTAAATCCAGCACTTCTGTATTATTTTGATTGGCTGTCATGGCTAGGAATTTTGCTAATAAATTCTGCCTCTTCTTTTACAAAATGCTGGCTAATTACTAGCTACTTTAATAAAGTAGAATTTATAGGTCTGTGCTGTTTGTTAAAACTGAATGTCATTTGTTTGTTTTAAAAAGATGCATATACCATTCCGATCGTAAGAAAGTGTGAGTGTCTTGTATTCCAGCTACATAATTAGTTATGAACACCAGTACAAGGTGCTACTTATGCCCTATGGAAAAGCAAGCTCCTATGGCCTTTTGGAATCCTAATAAGTCTGGTTCCAAACTGTTTTCTATGTGGTTTTACTGGAGGGAACATAATGGAGAATGAAACCTCTATATTCAGGTTCATTATTGTGAGGGTATATGTATGTCTGAAATTGCTAGGATTGACATGGAAAACATTAAGAGTATTCATAAATAGGAAATAATTTCTTGAATATTTAACAGCAGTGCCTGCCATATCCATAGAACTGGAGAAACCATTGCATTGTTTTTGTTTCAAGTATGAATGTCATGTAAATTTTAGTTCTTAGGACTAATAGCCCAATATAAAAGGCAGCAGGCTATTGAATATTAGTTCCTGGCTTTAACAAAATGCAAGATCTCTTTCCTTAATGCTCTCTTTGTCACCTTCCTAATGATATATATTTATTATTCTAAGAAAAAATGCTGGGCTTGATATTACTAACTTAACCTATAAGGTTTTTCTTGAATGCCATAGTTTTAGTAATACTTTTCTTTATCTATTTCAAAAATTAAGCATTTGCAGATACTCCAATGACATATACAAACATATAAATAATTGATTATTGAAAGCATATCAAGTGAGAACAACAGAAATAACATCTTTATTTCTCTTTTTTTCCTCCACCCTAGGTGAAAGTTATGTATGCGCTTCCAATGAGCCATTTCGGAAAGTTGATTACATTAAGAATGTTAATCCAAATTGGTCTGTCAACATAAAATCTGGGTCATCTCGATCCTTCACGTCCTTAATATCTGCAAAAAGTGAAATAAAGGAGAGCAAAGACTTCATTAAACCTAAACTGGTAACTGTTATACGCAGTGGAGTGAAGCCACGAAAAGCTGTGAGAATTTTGTTGAATAAAAAAACTGCTCATTCCTTTGACCAAGTGTTGACTGATATAACAGAAGCTATTAAGTTAGATTCAGGCATTGTCAAGAGAATTTGCACATTGGATGGAAAACAGGTAAGAAAAATTACTACTGATAATAATATAAAGTTAAGTTTATTTGCAATTTTTAAATAGTGAATTTATTGCATATAAAAGCTAAATTCTTAATAATTGTAGAAGCTCTTAAGATGCAATTATTCTTAGTTATTCTGCATCGATTCATTTGTATGGTAGGAGAAAAGGGAAGCAAGGGCAGTGAAAAGTTGTGGATTTTTTTTATTATTTTTACCGGAGATAAATACTTTATTCCATTCCATTTCAAAGGTTTTGGAAATTAACTATCCAAGTTAAACTAAACTTGCTTCTTTGTTTCTTATTTTTATAAAACTGATTTTTAAATTTCAAGATTTATTTTTCCTGATGCCTCATTCTCTGGTCATATGCCTCAAAGCTACTATGGCCACGAGTTACAGAAGGGGAAGAGCTTGGCTAGGGGATTGAGATCCTCCATCATCGACCAACGTTGCACTTTTTCTCAGGTCATTTTTCACATTTCCATCTTCTGTTCCAACTCTTGCTTCTTGGCCACCATACACATTCTTTAGAGGGCAGAAGAGGTGGTTGATCCACCCATTTCTTAAAAGCTATTCAGAATCCCAAGTACACATCTTTCTGAAATTCCCTTGCCTTTTTCAACATCCATCAGAAGAAAGCCATGTTATATTAGATGCCTCTGCTTCTTATGAAATTTATTTCATTTATTCAATTGCTTATTTCAGTTTTGAGGCTACCCAACTGGTACCTCCAGACAGTTCACAAATAAAAAATAAAAATAAAACAATATATCAAAAAATATTTGATAGTTTGATCATTCTTTTTGGTATTGGAATATAAATTGATCTTTTCTAGCCTCTTGGCCTATTTTTCTATTCCTGCTTACAAACTATACAGCACTTTATTTATTATTCAATTTATATAGCTGCTCAATTCAATATGATTTTGTGTAACTTAAAACAGATTTTAAAACCACAACAAAAGGATCTATTTCTAAAAAAAAAGCAAACACCACCGAGACAAATAACAAATGAAAACTAACATCCCCCTTCATAAAATATATTTTTTTTTTAAAAAAATGATTTGCTCAATGCCCTAACCCAATGCTCACAGCATCCCTATTGTCAGTGCCTTTTGAAAGATAAAGAGGATTTGACCCATCTGGATTTTGATAGTTAAGTTGTTCTATAAGGCAGTTATTGTAATAGAAAAATCAGTCTTCCATTAGATGGCATTGTTTAATAGAAGGACCAGGTGCATGTCCACTTAGTAGAAACCAGTTTGCAAAGTAGTGTTATACCCTAGGAGTACAAAAGTATACTCATATCTTCCCACACAAATGTATTCTGAGCCAGTTGCAACTTCTGAGTTGTCTTTAAGGGCAGTCCTTGTAGAACGTGTTGCAGTAGTCCATAATGAGATGACTAAAGCATAAGCAGATCCTCCCCCTCCAGGAATGGGTCCTGTTGTATGCAGGGTGAAGTTAGGATTCATGATCATAATTGCCACCTGTCTCACAGAATCCAAAAGCCCAGAGGACTCCCTCAACTGCATTGTAGCACTGTCTGGGAAAGTATCATTCTATCCAGAACTAAAAAAGGAAAGGCCTCAGGACCAGGGTCCTTAAAAACCCTATTAACTTGGTCTTTCTAGGATTAGATTAAAGCCTGTTCTCGCCACCCACAATATGCAGACACTGATAAAGAACCTTGACAACATCACTTGATCAGTGAGGGGGCAAAGATGGTCATTGAGAAGTAGAGATGTACAGGTAAATATTATCAGTGCACCAATAATACCCATGATGACAGGTGTTTTCATTTATATGTTAAATAAGAATGAGGAGAGGATAGAACCCCACAAAATCGTGTAAAATAGGAGCCCCAGGGCTTGATTTAGCCTACCACCACTAAACAATCCTAGAACAGAAGAACGTACACACTGTCCTCACCACTCTTGTCTTCTAAGCCAGTACAAAAGGATACCATGTTTGATGATATTAAAAACCACTGAGAGTTCAAAATGGTCAAGGATGGATGCATCACTGCATGTAATTCATTCTATATAGAATTACACCATTGACAATTTGTCAAACATGGCCTTAAGATTGATTTGATGTATGTCAATATGACTTAGGGCTGTTCCATTCTTTGTCATTTTTCCTGAAACATTTTTATTACAGTACTATAATTATTGTTCCTTAAAAACACATTCCCACTCTTCCCCTCACCAATAATTCTTATTACTCCAATGTATGTGACTTGTAATATGTATTATCAATAGCTTTGTGTAGGTTGTAATGGAAGAGAAATTGGGTAAGTAAAATAATGCACTTAATATGAATTTCTATTATTAAAACCAGAACAATTTCCTTTTTATTATAGTTATTTTTTCTAATAATTGAAAACTGTATAACACTGGTTGATAAGTCTTTGCTGGTTTGTGAATACAAACATTCAATATAAGTTGAAATCTTCAGATATAATAAATGTATGGTCCCTCATTTTATCTTAGAAATAGCTTACTAAGTATGATTATAGATTTTTCCAGCAACCATTGAAGATGTTGACTAAATTTAGAGCATACTATATTGAATATCCTTGTATCAATAAAAGTAATTATCTCTAGACAGCATGTATACTTAATAATGTTAACATTAGCATACTATGAAAACTTTTTCAAATTGTATGTTTGAATCAAAACCTTACACAATCTCAGCATGGCAAAAAGCTATACATAACATTGTTCCACAAATTTAAATGCATTCTTACTACTTACATTCAATTGTTTACAGGTTCAAAATAAGAAACTAGTGAAAATGGCTGATGCCCAAAGTTTAGACACCTTTCAGTCAGCGCTTTGTAACATTTCCTTTGGAAGAAATTACAGCTTCTAAACATTTCCTGTAGCCAGTAATAGTCTTTACTCTTGCTTTTTAATCCCACACTTTTACTTGTAGAAATCATCCAAATCAGAAAGATTGTTAGGTTTCCTTGCATGCACTGCATGTTTGCTATTCAAGTTTGGCAGTTCCCTAGTCTTACTTCAAGGTTAGTTTTGTTCTGTACTGTTGTCTTGTGGACATGTTTCTGGAGTATTTATTTATTAATTCATTCATTATTTAGAAGTTTATAGGTTCAGCTTTCAGGAAGTGACTATTCCTTGTTGTATGCTGAATCAGTCTTTAGAAAAACATTTTATCTTTTTAGAAATTTCTCAAGGCAGTTGAAAAAAGAAGAAATAGCATTCCATAGTTTCCATGATATAATCTACAAGGTGCATGAATTTTCATAGACATAGGGATATTTTAATGGTAGGAGAAAAAAATGTAAATTTCCTTTCAGCTCAGAATGAACCAGCCTATTTAAAAAAATCCCTCAAAAAGTTTGCCATTGTCCACCACAACATCTTAAGTCATGGCTCACTTTTTCTTATGACTTTGCAAAGGATTTGAAAAAAGTATCTCAATTAAACTAAGCATGCAGTTTTTGAAACTGCCTCAGAAATTTCAGCTACTTTAATGATTCATATAAAATCAATCTATGATGAAAGTCTTGTGGAGATGCTCTTTAAAGTGGAGCAGACATGTAATTGTAATCAGAAATGCATCTTTATCAAAGGTCAGTATAATTACACTTAAAAAAGAAATTAATGGGAAAGAATTATGAGTTACAAGATAATTTAGCTGTTAATGCAACTTTGGTTTAATAAGCTGCAGAGAAGATACATTAATACAGTAATTTTTGCCTTAAAATTCAGATATCTGTTCTGAATTGTACTTAATGAATGAAATATGTTTTCTTAAAGATTATTGCATCTATTGCAATAACTTGCAGAAGAAGGATCCATGTCTAAATGTAACAGATTATTCTTAATTATCCTCACATTCTATTACAACAATTCCGATGAACATGATTTACTTATTAATTGCTTAATTAGGTAATATTGCTCAGCATATACATTTGCAATTATTAGTAAGTGTACTGTACACTTTGACTTCCTTTCCTTTGTCTCCCAAACAGCATTTCCTCTTACAAAATGTTAGCCCGCGTCCTGTTTTCTTAATGTGAATATTATCCAAGGCCACAGACAGCATTATATCTTGTACAAAATAGCATTTCAATATCTGTGCTTGATTGATGTTTTACTGTAACTCACATCTGGACTTGAGTATGGTTTTCTTTTCCATTGAAACTTCCTTTCCTTTCAAAGATGAAATGCTCTTCAGTATTTGTCTTTAAACAGTAGGATCTTGTTTTCATTTACTTGGAGATGTGCCAAATTCAGGAATCTATTATGTTTGCATCTTGGAAGCAATGCAGCTAGCCTGGAATGGTTCCACTTACCAGAACTCTAGAAGCAAGCTCTTAGGTTTATAAGAACAGTGCAGACAGCCAGGATTGCTTGAATTTAGCTTTTAAGAGAATTGAGTTGTGAACTTTCTTCTTAGGCAAAATTACAATAAAAATCTGTTCTAAAGGGGAAGATTCCAGAACATATAGAAACAGATCTATAATATTAAACAATAAATTAACATGGTGAATTTGTTAAAGAATGACTGGAAGACTAGTTTTAGTGGGAAAATGTCCAGAAACATTTGCATTTTCTGCTTGTACAGACGTTTTTTAAAATCCACACATGTAAATATAAATATTAATTTGTTGATATTATTATTATTATTATTATTATTATTATTATTATTATTATTATTATTATTATTATTATTATTA
>NW_015386776.1:513496-524830 GCF_001527695.2 Protobothrops mucrosquamatus | reverse complement strand
GCGTCCCGGTCCAGAAAAGGCCGCAACTGGTACATCAGGCGAACCTGATAAAACGCCCCCCTGGTCACGGCCGACAAGTGATCTTCCAATGTCAGCCGTGCATCCAGGAGGACTCCCAAGTTGCGCGCCCTCTCTGAGGGGGCCAGGGTTTCGCCCCCTATAGTCAGCGATGGAATCAGCTGACTATGCCGAGGCGCCGAGGCGCTGTTAGCCATTTTATCAAATGCCTTACTGAAGTCCAAGTAAATTATATCCATTCCTCCGGTCCACTAATTTTGTCAAAGAATGCAATAATAATAATAAAGTTGGAAAATCACTTTTTAAAAAAAATCAGTTAACACTAACAGCATGATGAATCATTTAAAAAAGTATTATTGGCTGAAGAAAAAATAAATTGCTTTCAGCATCAACCAGTACTTAGAAGTTGCAAACAAAGTATTTGTATATATAAGGTTTGTTTTTTAAATAAACAAGAATCTGCATCTTTTTTAAAGCTAAGAAATTGCTTGCCAGGAAATATACTTCAAAAAGAGAATGAGAATATGGATGCAGTCCTTAATATTTCTCCTTTATGTCACATAAAAAAAATCTGCGGCAATCTGGGGTCTGTTTTGGGCTGCACTCCCCATATTTACTAGGAGAAAATGCCTCTTGCAATCCACACCTAAAACAAAGTCCCCCCCCCCAGTAAGCTGATTCCAGTTGTTTTATTCTTTTAAACCACATACAAAAAAATGCCGTTAGAAGGACTGGCAGATAGAGCTAAGATTCAGAGTCAATGGAAGAACTCAGTTGTTCCTTACACGGCCAATGTATTGGAAAAGCTAAAATGGATATTGGGAAAACACAACATACCTGTGTTCTTCAAAACCACCAATACACTGAGAACGGAACCTTGACCACCCTAAAGATCAGACACCAAAACATAAGAAGAGTAATGTAGTGTATGCAATCCAGTTCAGTGAGGAGTGTACAGATTTCTACATTGGAGAAACCAAGCAAATTTACACAAGAGGGTGGCCCAGTATAGAACCACAAGACCAGTATCAGCAGTATACCTTCATTTATTATCTTTTGAGGATAATAATGTTTCATTTTTGACAGGGAAGATAGATGGTTTGAGAGAGGAATAAAGGAATCCATTTATACCAAAGTGGAAAATCCTTCCCTCAAGAGAGGTGGATACAATCTGTCCTCCATTTTTCATGCTGCTCTTGCATCAGTCCCCAGAAAGATTAAGACCACTTCAGAGCTCCCCAGGGAGATTGCACTTAATGATCCATCTAGGGCAGGGGTAGTCAACCTTGGCTCTTTTATGACTCGTGGACTTCAAGTCCCAGAATTCCTGAGCCAGCACAGCTGGCTCAGGAATTCTGGGAGTTGAAGTCCACGAGTCATAAAAGAGCCAAGGTTGACTACCCCTGATCTAGGGTAAAGGATTTAGGAGTTGGAACTTTTACATCTAATCCAGATTAGATGAGAAATAAAACTATTCCGGAGGATATACATGGGGTCTCTCTATCCAACTTGCTCAGACTGATGAGGCTTCTTGGATAACCATCAAACCATCAAGAAAAGATCCCCAGTTCCCTTGACTCAACTTCCAGAAAACTCTACCTGGATCACTGAGAATTTTCATTGACATTCTGTTAGAAAAAAAAACTGGTGTATACAGTTGTAGCATATTTTGCTGGTATTTTTGCACTGAATCGATTCACAAATAAAAATATTACAACAAAAATCCTAAGGTTTGTATTTTTTTAGTATATTAAAAGTGAACTCAGGGATAATTCACACATTTATAATTTGCAGTGGAAATTAACTAAAAATGCAGATATAACACTATTAAAACCTTAAAGTATTAAAATAAGAGAAATAAATAATATTAATAAAATTCATATTTTGATACTATTTTTGCACTCAAACATTTAATTTTAGATTTCTATTCAGCATAACAGAGGTCAGGATGCACATGTATTTATTAAAAATTGTCATACTCTTTTTCCTGTGTTTGCAGACAGCTTCATACTTCATTTTCCCTGTGTTTTTCTGATGTCTATTTTTAATTCTTAAGCATACAGCAGATATAATTGGTACAACACAGAAAGAATCAGTATGAGATGATTGAACAGGAAGAAAAAGAAGAGTCTGAAAAACAGAAAATTATTCTATAGCATATGTTTTCTGCTGTTGCACAATGAGCCTTACAAAGTATGGGTTGAATAATATTGTGTACTCTAGCCAGCTTCTGTTAAGTCATTTTATTTTCAAAAAAGGAACAATAGAGATCTTTATAAAAAGAATCTGTTGCATTTGTTGTATTTCTGCGGATCAAGCCGACTAGGAAAAGAGGTATTTCCCTTGCCAGACTGATTCACTAAGTGGGGAGAAATTTAATAGTTAATTTATCCTCAAAAAAGCAGACAGTGTAGATGTTTATCTTTTGTCTATCTTTTGTCAGTGAGGTTATGCTCAGGCCAATAGAACGTTGGGTAGAGAAAGCTTGTTGATGAACTTCATAATAGATTCATGCAAATGCTCAGTGCTGCATAGTTCAGCCTACAGATGGTCTTACTGTAAATTCAGCCAGCTCCTTCCCATGATTTAGCTGCCATGACAACTGCACTGCTTTCTAGCGCCTTGTACAATTACATGTGAAAAAGCTGAAAAGAATTCATATTTTTAGCATTTTCCTATTGAAAGCAGCAAAAGCCTTCCTTCAATCTAGCCAATATTTATCACTGTCATGGGATAACAAATACAAACATCCCTGTTAAGCAAAGGGAATGAAGTGTTAATATACTTACTAAAGAGTAAGTGTTATTAGATAGAGTTGGACGGATTTTTTTTTTTATAAATGTCTATACCAGGGGTGTCAAACTGCCGGCCCACGGGCCGGATGTGTCATCCAGAAGCCACGCCCACCCCATTGCCAGCAATGGCAAAACCATCCCGATACATTGCGTGATGTCACATGACATCACGAGTTTGACATGTGTGGTCTATACTCTTCAGCTTGGGTCTTCACTCTATCCACTCTATCCATGTTTTTATTAAATGGTACTTTTCTCTCATAATCCCTTTCTAGAATGAAATTCAGATAGCTTTACTGGGGTAAAATAAAACACATTGCTCAAACCATCAAATATGTTTACTGTCTTTAGAAATCATTGTGGAAAAATTGTTTTTATTTTTAAGAAAACTGTTTCATCCTTCATAGAGCAATTGTTGCTGACTGTAGGCGGTGGAAAGAAAGACTGCTGTTTAGTCATAATTATTGTGGGTTAAATTATCATGGAAAAGCTATTGCTGAAATTATGACCACTGTGCAGGCTTTTCAAAAGTTCCAGTCAAATAAATATATTTTTTTAAATGTCTCTCATCATTTAGGGCTGATTTAGATGGAATAGAGGGTAATCTTTTAAATGAGAGCAGACTAAAGGAGAATGTGCTTTTCTTTTCTCCTTCATTATAAATACTCCTGAGATCATCCCAACCTTGCTTGAGTATTCAGGCTGCAGCTAAAACCTTGCTCAGTCATTAACATTTTTTTGGAGCACTCCATTTGTAAACTTGCTGGGTAGCACCATTAGAAGTTGTGTATGAGGATGTATGTTTATGGATAAGCTTTTCTCTTCCCATAAAGAGGTGATAAATGGAGAACTGATGTTGGACAAGCGGGAATGCTCATGTTGTGTACTATGAAAACAAGATTAAAAACACATCAGATTCCCTATTTAGTCAAGGCACTAAAATGGAATCAATTGCCATTATCAATAGCATTCATACAGACATTTCCCAGTTAAAATGGCAGGGTTTGTGTCAGAAGGGGGGGAAGTGTTACTTCCCATGAATGAGTCCCAATATCATAAACATGATAAGACATTTCTTATTATCTTACAAAATGTTTGTAATTTCTGTTCTGTTCAGTATGCTTCATTGTTTATTTCAGTTAGCCTATTTAAGGATTTATTTTATGTGATTTACATTATATCCTATCTTTTTGCCAGTTATGCCTTTGGCAAAATAAATGATTAAAACTATAGTTCTTGTTTTTTTAAAAAATAAAACACGCCAAGAAAATATCTTGCATACTTCTCCAGCTCCATAGACAAAACATGCCTATGCATCAAAGGTCCTGTCTACATTGTAAAAATAAATAGAAGCAGTTTTGCTTGCTGGAAGACAAAGCTTATGAGAAGCCATCAAGAATGCCTTCCCAGCAGCTTTGCTTTCAGTGAAGGAATAATCAAGAGAACAAGTCCTCTGCAAAATCATAATGTTCAATGCTCTTAAATAAAATCACATGATAAACTCATAAGTCCAGTTCTGAGTCAAATTATCTTTCACAATGAATCATAAATTTCTGGAGGCAGCTGCAAGAAAAAGTGTGATGTCAGTGTTTTGATTATCTGCAGTTACCAAACACTTCTCAAGGGCAATTCCACATACAGTTGTACAGTAGTTCATGGACAATTGTAAAAATGCTTCTAAACCAGGGTTGTCAAACTTGCAACATCACATGACGTGTCATGACATAATACGACTTTTTCCCCATTGCCGGCAATGGGGTGGGCGCAGTTTTGGCATGACACATCTGGCCCACGGGCCAGCAGTTTGACACTCCTGTTCTAAACAAATAATATCAAATGCATGCTAGGAGACAGCTAAAAATGAGTAAAAGAAATTGCCAAGAAAGCTAAGCAAATAATATATCAAACTTTGTTTTAAGTAGACATTTATTTTCTAGTGTATTCATATTGGATTATATTATATTGGATTATATTATATTTCTTTCAATCATCCTTCAAAAAGCATTTTATCCTTAAAGATATCTATATATGTGTATTCGACTATGTGTAGCCTTCATGAATGTGTCTACTTTTAAATATATATATTCTGGTACCTCTAGCACTGTCACTATTTTGTGAAAGTGAACTCTATTGGTTAGATCTGTTTTGTCATTCAGTGAATTCCCTATTATTCAGGTTTGTTTGATAATGTTTCTCACCACATAATAAAGTTTAATCATGACTTCTTCACCTTCTATATCCTTTCCATAGCTAGGTTCCTGAATGTCTTAGATTAAGACTGGGGCTAATTAATGCTAGATCTGTACAAAATTCAATCTACTGGTGGAAGAACATGCAAACTTGGCATGTATTAAAATACTTTAATGGTACCATAAGAAATTTATTTCCCAAGTTTTTGGGTCCTGAAGTGTGTGACTATAAGGACTTGGATGAAAGGAGGAAAACACCTCTTCTGGTCTTATTAGATCTCAACAGCTTTTGATACCAAAAACTATGATATGCTTCTGGACTGAGGGCTGAAGGTACCATGTTGCATGACTGGGTATCCCCATTCAGTAGTCACAGGAAAAGAAAGGTAGAGTTGAAGTTTGCTCTAGTATGTGATACCACAGAGCTTGGTCTTCTTCCCAATGTTATTTAACATCTACAGTATGTGGAACTGCTAGAATGGTCACCTGTCTGTTAAGAGTGGGATATCATTACTATCCTACATCAATTATATTTTGCCACACTGGGTTAGGGCTGAAGTGCTGTGGAGGCCCTGGCAGTCTTGGGACTGTCAGATGGATAGAGGTAATCTGACTAAGCCTAAGCAAAACAGTCTTACTATTTGTTTATAGAAATTTTGGCTTTCCTAAATAATCCCACTTTTAGCTCTAGATTGAAGTTATGGTTCCTCTGAAGAAATAGGTTTATGATTAGGAAGTACCAGTAGGGGCTCTACCTTGACTAGAAGATGCTAATGGCAGTAACTCATAACCTTTTACTGCATGGTTAGACCTGAAAAATGTGTTCTTTCTGGGAAGGTACAACTGGTGTAAGATGTATTGGACTGTTTGCAGATAGTTCCTGCCAATGTAGAATGACACTTATTTTTTTGGTCCTCTGCTGCTTCCAATCCAAATTCAAAATGCTATGCCTATAAAACCTTATACGACATGACCCTTGATTACTTTAAGCATTGTCTTATCCAAAATGAGTCTTCTCTTCCTTTTAGGTCATCCAGAGAGGGACTTTTTAGGGTGCTGTCCTCTTGAGAAGTGAGGGACCCTGGGTCTATAGAATAGACTGTGCTGGGAATGGCCCTTCAGTGCTGCTTATTAGAAGGATGTCATTCATTACCTGTTCTTGATAGTTTTTATTGATGTGATTATTTTTATGTTAAGATCACTGTTGAGATTCATGTATAGCAGTGATAATGAACCTTTTAGAGACCGAGTGCCCAAAAACTGGCCCAGCCCTCGCTCCACCCCTGCCCCGCCCCCACCCCACCTGCCCGCAGGGCCACTCACCGCCTCCAGGGCCCGCCACAGATCACCCAGGCAGCCCAGCAGTGCCATGGCGGCCATACCCTCTGCTGTGCCCCACAGCATCAACTGTGCGTGATGGGGCATGATGGCAGAGTCTTTTCTACACTGCCTGGCTGCCAGGTCCTTGGCTGCTCCGCGTGGGCCATGCTTGGGGGCTACTCTCCTCCAGGGGAGCTGCTGGGGAGGAGGGGGCCGTGGGGGGAGGCGGGGCTGGGGCAACGGCACATGTGCCCACAGAGAGGGCTCCGAGTGCCGCCTCCGGCACGCGTGCCATAGGTTCGCCACCACTGATATATAGCATCCAGAGTCATGACATTGGGTAGTAAAAAAATAAAAAAATAAAAATTGTATATATTCATTGTTTATTTGTGTTTAACTTTCAATGGTACAAGCAACAATAATTGCCTATGCAAGGCAAATAATAAATGCATAATGTGAACTCTGCATCTCAGCCTCTGATGGCCCCTTGTGACATGTTACTTTTTTTTAAGGTTACCTGTTTACAAGACTTTTTTGGTGACGATGATGTTTTTATTGCCTGTGGACCTGAAAAATACCGTTATGCTCAAGATGATTTTGTTCTGGACCATAGTGGTAAGGATACACATCTAAAATGCTTTATGAATTACAAGAATCCACTTAAGCCAACTGATCATGATATAGACAATATATTGTCCATTCTTCTAGAGTAACTAATGTAATCATACCCTGGATAAATATACAAGCATATTTATTATTTATTTATTAAACTTGTGGTATCATTGAATCGTTTAAGTTTCCAACCAATTTATAGCAAGTTGGCTGCTGATTTAATATTTAAGGCATTTAATCAGTTTCAGGTATAGATGCTTTGAATCCTAACAGACCCATTTTCTGGTAAAATACTAAGGCATACCCCCACCCCCAAATCACTAATGAGGAAATGACCAGTGTTTAAATGACTTTTATATTATAAGTATTTTGCTCGATTTATTTAATATAGAAAGCTGTTTTTCATTTTTCAGTATTACCACATTTTTAATGGTTTTATCAAGTTCTTGTCAATATATCCATAGTGTCTATGGGGAAAGGACATTACAATCGTTGTAAAGAAAATGGGATCCTGTGTAGATCCACTCTGAGGGAAATCGGCAGTTTAGAAATATGAAAAATAATTAAAATAAATTAAATAAATATCATTGGCATAATGATAAAACCAAAATGTAATGATTTGTGAAAGCTAACACTATCACTGGGTGCCTTCACTGGGTGCCTAGGTAGATGAATGTATCCATGTGGGATGCCATTTGATTGTATGAATCTGTTAATTGTAAGGGGAGATTTGAAGGATATACAGCTAGAATTTCAGAACTTGATGCCTCTGATCTTATTCTTATCAATTCACTCAGTAAATTATTTTGGTGCCAAACATGATCCTGCAGGCTTTTTATGCATATATACAGCATAGTTTTGTTAACACAGCACAAGTGAAACTCTACCTGATTGGAAAATTCCTGTAGCAATCCACCAAAACATTACAATATCCCACTCATCTCTAATACAGAATTTAAAAAAATGATTGCACACTGTACTAACAGAATAGTTAACCTGCCCACAATCATACAGGAAAACATTCTAGTCTCTTATTTTACAGCATCACTAACAAGTCAGTTTGCTCAAATGTAGATTTAAAACAACTTGGGAAAATATTTATTGCAACAGAACTACACACTGACTTGGCAACTGTATTTTGTTCATTTGGTAATAACTATTTAGGAACAATAATTTAGGAAATTCTACTATGTGGGTGATTTAAATTTTGGAAGTGATTGTGCATTGAAAATATGTATCCTACCGTCCATCTGTGTTGTTTGTAGAATGCCGTGTTATGAAATCATCTTATTCCCGTGCATCTGGAACAACAAGGTATTCTGGATCTAAAAGTCCTGGGCCTTCACGTCGAAGCAAGTCTCCAGCTTCAGGTAATTGAAAACAGAACTGCTCTTTAGATTACAGTGTTTCTCAACCTTGACAATTTTAAGGCATGTGGACTTCAACTCCCAGAATTCCACAGCCAGCAATGCTGGCTGTGGAATTCTGGGAGTTGAAGTCCACATGCCTTAAAATTGTCAAGGTTGAGAAACACTGCGTTTAGAACTTCATTTTTTTCCTACATGGCTCAACCCCTTTGGTAGAATCGAGCAATCAGAAATTAGAGACTAAACATTTAAACTTACAAAAATTGCCAGTACAATAAGTAAAATGATATACAAAATAAGGAATAAATGCCTCTAAAACCATATAAAAAACATGTAATGTGCTGCAACAAATAATAAAGCTTAACTCATTTTTAAACGTTCAGTAACATTTCAACATCTCTAAGGAGGCAATTCCATAGAGGGAGCATAGAAAATTGATCATTGCCTTTTTCGCTAACAACAAGGAACATGTGAAGGCATTTAAGAACCAAATGCTTTACCAAGTTCCCACAAAGCAACTTACAACCTTTAAACCACTATAAATCTGAGCAAGGGATGTGCCAAATATTACATGCATAGATTGTTCCATGCATGGAACAACTGTTTCATGTGGCCAATGCCTGACCCCAAACATGCTTTTTTGAAGTATTTTGATACATAGAGGGACAAAATGGGGTGGGAGACCAGGGAAAGAGCCAGGGACATGGGTAACTGAGAAGAGTGGGAAATAGCTGAAAGTTTCATGGTGGGTGGTTTGGTAGGCTATGCTGTGGTAGTGCGTGATAATGGTTGGTTTTTGTATTCCTTGTTTTTAAATGTTTTTAACAATTGGTAAACCCTTCAGAATTGCTGAGATTTGGACAGCATATAAATTTAATTTAATTTATGGTTGGTTGCAGTCAGCCGGATATTTAAACTGATTTGGCATTTTTAACTGCCTACTGAGTCCTTTCCCAAGGACCTGGTGTCAGCAAATGTTGTCGTTTCATAGTGTAAAGATATTATTGCAGGATAAAAACAAGTACAAGTAGACTGACTTATGACCAGAATTGAATTTGGAATTTGCTTATAAGTCATTGTGGTTAGAAGCTGAGTTATCATACAACCAGACACAATTTTAAGGCCATTTTTACAAGTAATTAACTGCAGTTTTTAGGCCAATCACATGGTTGTTAAATGATCGTAAGTCCAAATCCAACTTATCCAATGGCCTTTTTTTTTTTGCCAAAAAATAGCAAAAACTTTGTAAAACACAATCATGTAATTGTGGGACATTGCAACTAACAGTGTTCTAATATCTAAGGGGCTCCCACAAAGAAGAGGGGGTCAACCTACTCTCCAAAGCACCTGAAGGCAGGACAAGGAGCAATGGATGGAAACCAATCAAGGAGAGAGCCAACCTAGAATTAAGGAGAAATTTATAATTAATTGGTGGAATGAGTTGCCTCCAGAAGTTATGGGTGCTCCAATACTGGAGATTTTTAAGAAGAAGCAGGGTTTCCTGCTTGAGCAGCGGTTGGACCAGAAGACCTCCAAGGTCCCTTCCAACTCTGTTTTTCTGTTGTTTTATAAATGTGAGCTGGTTGCCAAGAGGCCAAAATTTTGTGGTCAAAATGTGACCATAAAGGTGGTATGGGAGTCATAATTTCAAGGATGGGTCAGAACTTTTTTTGAGTCCATCATAACTTTGAAAGGTCCTTAAGCAATCAGTTGTAAGTTGAAGTCTACCTGAAAGCTGCCTTTTGCAACTGATTGATGGTGATTTTGTCAATGCTGATGATGTTTAAGTAGTGCTCCAGATGTTTTGGAATTGCACACAGGTCACCTATTATCATTGGTACTATCTTTGCTTTGTTTTGCCAGAGTCATTCTACTTCTATCTGCAGGTCTTTTTGTGATTTTCTGCAGTTATTATTATTATTCATCTGTACTTGGTACCAGTCATTGATACAGTAGAAGTTTTGACTTGAGGCCTGGAGAATGTGGATAGAAGAAACATAGGCAGAGGGAGGCCATAATTAGAGTGAGCCTTTCTCTTCCGGTGCGCAACATGGCGGACCTACCTGGGGTGGCTCCGTGACGGAGCGGAGCCCTAAACAGAAAATGGGGGGCCTCCCGCAGGCCGAGGGCTCTCCTGTGATCCAATTTGGAGAGCTGAACTCGCCAGCAGTTTAGTCTGGCGAGGATATTGAGGGGGCGAAGGGTCGGTGCTCGGCGGAACCCGGCGGAGCCTGGCGGAGCCTGGCGAAGCCAGGCGGAAGATCTGGCCGGACTCGGCCTGGATCCGGCCCGATGGAAAACCTGGCCTGGATTTGGTCGCGGCCTCGATAACAGCGGAGGCCGCGACGGATTTGGATTTGGAGGACGCGGATTTGGGAGCTGGAGGCCGCGGCAGCTGTGCAGGCTGCGGCAGCTATGGAGGCCGCGACGGAGGCCGCGATGGAGGCGACAGATGCATCCGGACCCGGACTCGGCTGCGACGGCCAGGGAGGCCGCGACGGAAGCAGATCTGGCTGGCCGCAGTCCGGCGGCCTGGCGGCCCGGCGGCCCGGCGGCCCGGCGGAGCATCTGGCCTACGGACTCGGCCTACAGACTCGGCGGTGGACTCGGCGAGGGTAGGGGCCGGGGTCCGGCGGTTTGGTGGTCCGGTGGAGGATCCGGCCCAAAGAGCCCGGCCGTGGACCTAACTTTAGCGGCCGGTCGTCTGGCTTATCCCAAGTCTTGAAAAGGGAACTAACCATCAAGAGGACTTCCTCCCCCGTGTGTTTTCTGTTTGTTGGGACCTTGTACTCATGTTCGGAGCATACTCCAGGTCGGAACTGCTGGCCCTGCGTGATTCCCCCCTCGCGCAGGTACGGCCCAGTATAATCTTGAGGGCCGTCCTCAATGACGGGGTATGGAACCCCCAGAGGCGCGCAGCAAAAAAAGAACTGAAGAGGAGGAAATTGAGAACTTTTTTAGTGGGATGTTTTAACAAATTTTTAGGGGGTACGGGGAGGGCCGGGGGGGCATGGGGGATGCCTCTCTGGGGCC
>NW_015386776.1:506693-511386 GCF_001527695.2 Protobothrops mucrosquamatus | reverse complement strand
TCTCACCGGCCGATACGCTCCCACAGAGCGGGTCTCCTCAGGGTGCCGTCAACCAGACAGTGCCGGTTGGCGACCCCCAGGGGGAGAGCCTTCTCTGTTGGAGCCCCCACCCTCTGGAATGAGCTGCCCCCAGAGATCCGGTTGATTCCGGATCTCCCCTCCTTCCGCCGCGCCCTCAAGACATGGTTGTTTCAGCAGGGAGGACTGGCCTAGGGACATTTTAAATTGGTTTCTAATTAATTTTAAAATAAGAATAGGCCTATTGAATATATCTTTTAATTGATTTTAAATTTTGTAGATTTGTATCGATTGTTCTGTTTTTAATTGGCTGTAAGCCGCCCTGAGTCCACTAGGAGAAGGGCGGGATATAAATGCAATAAACTTGAAACTTGAAACTTGTCCAGCTTCAGTCCATTGTGCCAGTTATGACCATTCCTGGAGAAATAAGCCTTTCTGATAGAACTCACATTATTGGTCCCTTCTACACAGATTACTGCAATGTGCTCTAGATGGGGCAGCCTTTAAAGACTGCTGAGACGCTGCAGATGGTGCTGAGTGCTGCAGTCTACCTTTTGGCAAGCAAGAGCCATTGCATATCAGACATAACACTAAACAGGGCTCAATATAAAATCTGATATTTTTTGATCTATAAAGTCTTATATGGTTTTGAATCCAGGTAGCCATAGAACCATTTGCTTTAAACTCAGTGTCTGCCAGTATACCAGGTACGTGTACCGAACGTTTCTTCTCATATGAAATTCAGAGAAGAAGAAGAAATCTGTTCTTTTCTGTTATGACACTAACTTTCTGGAATATTCCCCTCCTAGAAATCCTGATGGCACCCCCTGCTATTCTGACTTTCAAAAAAGCTGCTGAAACTAAACTGTCCTTCGTCATCCAGAAAATGTAGCAATTACTATGATTAGAAGGTTCATAATTTAATAGTAACGTTATAGTATACTAATGAATCATTTTGATTGTTTTGGGTAAGTGGTATTGTTTTTAAGGCTAAATCAACTCATTTAGCAATGAGGTAGCATAAAATATAATTAATTAATTAATCTCCATATTGGTGATACTCAACTCCAGAACCTATAATAACCAACTCCAGTAGTTTTATATAAAGGGACAAAATGTGCTTTGTACAACAGAGCTGCCAGGGTATATACCCTGCCAGGGTACAAAATAGTATTTATTAAGATTATCCCTTCAAGTAAGAGAGTGACCATTGTATAGCAAGACTCTAGTTGCCAATTGGAAATAGTGGTCAAATACTGATGAAATGAAGCAGGATCAACAGTCACACTCTCTCTGTTTCTTTTCTGTAAGAAGTCACCAGTTTGGGCAACTATGGTTGATTCTGTCCTAACCAGACTTCAGCGCAGGCTGAAATAGGTTCAGATAATCAATGTACTTACAGACATTTTGATTGGAATGTAATTGTGTAGAACAATCTGCTGTGCAACAGCTTCTCAACATCAGAGGTTGTGAGGAATGTAAACACAAGACTACCATTATTAAAATTATGTTTTAAGAAGTTGGTGTCTAGCTCAGGGCAGTTCTCCCGTAACAAACAAGACAAATATCAAAAGTATCATATATACACTACAGTTCCCAGTGTAAGGACCAAGGTGATAAATAATGTAATGTGCTTGACAATGTAGCATCAGTATTGTATGACAATAAAATTAAACAGACAGTAATTAAATTTATTCCTCAGAAAGTATGTATGCTCTGCTAAAATCATAGTTTTAACTTAATCCCAAACTGACTTCCTCACCTTTCCCATAGCGTGGTTATGCCTGAAGCACTTTAAAAATGCTTGCAAGTTTCAATTTCACACATATAGTGATTTTCAACTTGAAATAATTCAGATTTGAAACATTTTGCATCCCTGCTCTTTTTTTGCAATAATTTAATGAGTTTTTATGTTAGTTTAAGGAGGACTGCCTATGGTAATATATTTAAGTTTATCATATCTTTGCTAGAAAACAAATAGTTGAATTTTCCCCTTCTCTCTCTGTCGTTTTCTCTTCTCACCTATGAATAACCTTTCTTCTTCTTTTTTATCAACTGAATGAGTACAGTAAAGAGGGGTGGCCACTACTCCAGTACATGCTCTTCAGCAAAATCCCCAGGTGAGCCATTCATGCTATGGCTTCATTTCACCACCTTGTCTCCTACATTTTTATTTTACTTTTTCTGTCCGTTGATCTATTCCTTTATCTTTACATTAAACATCTCTATGATTAGCAAAACAAAGACTTAATGGGCTTATTCCCCTTTTCCGTAAGACCTTGGAAAATAGTACATATATGTTAACATTATATTGTATTAGATAATTGATTTATTAAGATATCATTTAAGTAGATAATTACTATTAAAGATGTGTTAACCGAACTCATATAGCTAAATTTGTGGTTGGAGGCATACAGTTACAACAACAAAAATGAGGAAATAAATAAATAATGAAATAAAGCATATTTTATAATCTGCTTATGTAGAAAAGTATGTCAGAAATAAAAGTCCTATTAATTTGTGTCAGATTTATTTATCTATCAGTTGATAGATAACAGTAGTGGCTTCTAAGGACTTGATGAATGCAGCTGAATTAACTGTTTTGCTTACAGTATACAGTATAGGTTTATAAATAGAGTTTTGTAAATACAATATACAGTATAGATTTGTAAATAGACTTGTGAAAGATGCTAGTCCATAAAAGTATTTATTAGCCTTGTGAAAAGTTAATAGTCTGATTTTCATTTTAATATCAACTACAGAAAAGGAAAGTTTTCCTTCCTTTCTGTGTAGGATAAAGCATTATGACCACTTTCTTCTTCACTTACATGGCATTGCTTTATTTATTACTTCATTTCTATTAACTTGAAGAGTTGTTAAACATGAACTTGGTATTCTGAAACTGTTTCCAGTTTCTGGTTTCTGCCATTGAGTGATATGATTCAAAGTTTTGAAATATTTTGAAATATTGTAGGTAAGTAACTTTCAGAATAATATGAAAACTCTACACTTAAAATAAGAAGGAAAAATATTCATCATGCATTAGTGTCTTTTGGAGGGGGTTGTTTTGGTATCTGGAGATCCCCTTTTCCCTCTTGTCTTCCATTGCAATATGGCTTTTATTTTATGTGGATTAATCATTCACACCTCTGCGAAGCCAATTATAAAGATGCCTTTCAGAAGATTTTCCTTTTGTCAATTTATATTTTGTGCTGTTTGGAGTGATGCTGTTGAATTCGGTTAGTTGGCTCTGTTCCAGACTCCTAAAACTGACTGATTTTAGTTAAAAATTCAGTTCTGGCTCTTTATAAATGCAAGGAGAGTAAACTACTTGTTATTTTATTTTGTATACCCAATAGATACAAAAAACTTGTATATTCTGCAACTTGTTTGATAAAGATAGAGGCACAAGAGGAAGATATAGACACTTGCAAATGTGGTCTAAAAATAAAATGAATTTTCTAATTGTGGGTAGACTGTAGCTCTCCAAATTCCCAGTTACCTTCTCACATTCTGTGTGTTGTGTGCAGATCTGAAAAATGCCAAGGTCGAGAAACCTGTTCTTAATCACTGTGAAATGTAATGCTGATAGTTCAGAGAAAAAAGCCTAGTTTCTCTGCATGCATGTTGGCTGTAAATATTAAAGACTTTTATTTGTCTATTTATTTATTTATTTATTTATTTATTTATTTTATTTATTTATTTTATTTATTTATTTATTTATTTATTTATTTATTTATTTATTTATTTATTTATTTTAGATCTCGTTTGGCATATTCATCTTTGCAGACATTCACATAGCATAGCACTTGTTAAATGAATGTTCTGTTGCCAATTATAGATATTCTTTACAGAGCTCAAATGTGTAAGTTGTTACAAGGATTTCCATGGAAACTAAATACCTAGTTGACAGACTCATTAAAAAAAGCAACAGAACTATTGTTGAAAACAGTATGGCTCCAAAAGCATTTTCTTCTTTCTGGGAAATCATGAAAACACTAAAGCATAAATTATATCGTTGAGAGCATGGTTGCTATGTTCAGACACCTTATAAATAAACTATTGTTGGTAGATGTTAAGAGTGTGATGAAGCATTATAAAAAAGCTTAGGAAATCCAGTTAATAAAGGATATATTATTTCTGCATTTGTTTTATTTACAAGTATGTATGCCATCCACACCCGGATAGATTTGTTTTACTTTTTAAAATGTGTTTTTATGTTTTTAAGCCAATAACAAGAAAAAAGAAAAGCAATACGTAAAGATAATTATAATGCAAAGACATACATTTTCAAAGAAGGGCATTAAGAAAGTGAAAAATAGAATGAAAAAAATAAAAATGTAGCAATGAGCAGTTACAATTCTCTCTATATATTTATCTGATGTAAATAATATTCAAGTACATACATGTTAATTTCTAATAGTAATATAACCTTAACTATCTATTTAATCTACTGTCATTTGTGTAAATTAATTAATTTATTTATTTATTTATTGTTTATATTTATATCCCGCCCTTCTCCTTGCGGACTCAGGGCGGCTAACAACCAGATAAAAATGCAAATCCCAAAACTACAGATTAAAACATAATTAAAAACAAATATTACTAATTGGTCTAATTAATTTAAAATTACTTTAAAACCCCCATTAAAAACTTTCCCCTAGGCCAGTCCTGC
>NW_015386776.1:428446-506359 GCF_001527695.2 Protobothrops mucrosquamatus | reverse complement strand
TCAGCTGACTATGCCGAGGCGCCGGTAGCCACAGCCACTCGGTCTTGGAAGGGTTGAGCCTGAGTCTGTTTCTCCCCATCCAGACCCTCACGGCCTCCAGACACCGGGTCATCACGTCAAGGGCATCGTTGGGGTGGCCCGGGGTGGATATGTACAGCTGAGTATCATCAGCGTACTGATGGAAATCCACCCCAAAGCCCACGGATGATCTCCCCCAATTCTAGATTTCATTACACTTATCATACAAAGTCTACATCTATAGGCAATCCATTCAAAGGTGACAAATATAACCAGGTTTTCTATCTGTTGAGTGAATGAGGACATACATTTACCTTTCCAATATTGCGGTATTGGTCTTTTAGCCATAATAAGGGCACAGAGAATCCATTTATGTTGTCTAGTTGTGAATTCCATGCACTAGGTATGAAGTTCAAGAGAATGTTACCTTTTGACAATTTTAGCTTTTTTTAGTTTCATATTTATCTCATCTGCTATTGTGTCTCAAAATTTAGTAAGTATAGGACATTGTAAAAATGTGTGTTTTAAAGAAGCACGGATCTGTTTGACTTAATACAAGGTAATTATATGAACGGTGGAATAAAAATGTAAGAAACCTGAAAGACTTGGTTAAGACGGCCCCTCCTAAACTCTAGTAAGGACAGGTCTGATTTGACACCTAGAGGAATTTGTCCACAATATAGATCTCAGGAAAACAAAATTGACTTTTTATGTTGTCTCGGGAATCAGGCTTAATTTGAAGGAGACTATAATTAGTGGTTGGACCTGCAAAAGATGTTCCATAAGATGTGGAGGTCAGATTTAAAGAACAGGTACTCTTGTACAGTGCTTTTTTTCTTTAAAAAAAAAAAAAAAAGTGCCAGAACTCACACATGTCATACAATCCGCCTACAAGGTTCCATCCAAAAAAGGTGCCGGAACTCCGTTCTGGGCGTTCTATGAGAAAAAAAGCCCTGCTCCTGTATATAACTTGGGTCTTAGTCTTGTAAACAAATAAGCACATTGAACCACATAGTTATTTCTACAGGAGTAATGTAGCACCTGTGAGTAATATAGCATCTGCACTATTTGAGGCCAGCTACAATTTCTGAACAACCTTCAAGGATTAGTCCATGCATTACAGTAATCCAATGGATTTTCTTGAGAAGGATTTACTGATAAAACATTTGATAGTGAAACAATAATAACTAAGAAGTCAATAAACAAAACATACACATAAAAGCTTACAGATAGACAAGATAACTATCAACGGTTACCAGTACAATACAGAAGAAAACTCTTAAAAGCAACCTTTCCAGTTTGTTATTTGAGAACTCTGGAAACTGTGGTGATAATATAAAAGGAAGGATACCAGTCTGGAAAGGTTGTGCTGATGCTTGAATTGACATACCAAGGAAGACTTTCTTAAAAAGTCCTAAGGATAGCCAAGGAAAAGGACTTAGCAAAGAGAATTCTCTGGGGGAGGGGAACATTTAAATACAATGAACCATTGAAAACATTGAAAACAAAGAAAAAATAAGATTGCTTCTTTGAAAAAAAAAGTGATGGATACAAGCATTAGAAACAGGATTTAACAGCTCTTGATAAGCATATCTTGTTGAACTTGTTATACTTCTCATACTGTGTATCACCATAGATCAATTGAAAGCATCACCTCTTTACCAGAACTCCAACTTTTATTTTACTGTATAACACGTTCATTTCTCTTCTTTTTTTATAAGTCAGTGGAGCCCCCAGCAGCCAGATTTCTACTCCTAAATCAACAAAATCATCTGGTTCCTCACCAACTAGTCCTGGAAGTTTTCGAGGACTCAAGGTATATTTTATGTAATTTCATCTGTTTCATAAAAATATTAGGTGGGATTAATAATACTTATTCACATTTAGAATATTGATAACATAATTGGAAATTATTATTAGATTTAAATTTATTATTTGGTTTTAGATTTAAAACATATTCCAAGTGAATGTTAAGCCCTAACAGTAAGAGCAGTTCAACAGCTGGCATGGCAGATTGATTTCATTGGCTAGAACCAAACTAGACCATCGTCCATTTTGAATGCTTTTATTTGGATTAGACCAAAAGAATCTTTCCAAGTCTATGATTGTATTAGTCTTTTCAGTTTCTTTTTCTTTTCTGTTAAAACCAGATTGTAAAAATATAGGTTGCGTTTTTTGGGTCTGGAAATACTCAAAATGGACCCATTGCAATAAATGAAGTTTAGGTTAGATGAGTTTTTTTAAGTCCCATTAATTTTCAGTATTACCTGTTCAAGAAGTCTAAAGGATTAAGTATGGTTATTGATAAAAAGTATATGATAATGCTTTAAGAAAAAACTGGATTGCAACCTACAGTCGACAGTGTATTTATCTGATCCTAAAAAACTAAGCTAGACCCATGCATTAACAGATACAAAGAGATATGTCTTTGGACTGTTAGAGAATGCCAATTAAATCTTATTTGACATTTGATGGATGTCTGAAACTGTAGTTCAGAAATATTAAATAGCAATTATTAAATATTTAATATATATTAAATATTTCAATTTGTTTTGCAGTATGATTTTGATGTATGTTATTGCCATAGCATTAGTTGTTTTGTCTACTGACAGATTCTCCCTCCTTGTGAATCTTCTTCTAATGTAAATGGTGTGCCTGAAATATCTCCTTACCTGAGTCCTGAAGGTAAGAATCCAATCAGGCATGTTAGTGTTAATTTCAGATTCTTTTTTGAAATAAATATCCATGTAAGTGATATTATAATCTAGAAATATTAAACTTTATTGTCTAACTTTACTTAAACATAATTATAATCTGATGTATATATAAATCGCAGATGAGTGGCACCAGCAGTGATTTATAATATTGTAATTAGAGTCTTCCTCTTAGGGATAACCTGCTTTTACTCACTAGTGTAGAGGTGTTACCTAATGGCATGGGACTGGGTTATCAGAGGACTGCCTCTCCCTGGTTACATTAGCCTGCCCCATTAGATCTGGCAAAGAAGTCATGCAGCGGGTAACATCAGCTATGGACCTGCATTTGGTGGGTTCCTGGATACGTGACTTCTCTGCTGTGGCACCTACCTTATGGGACCTTCTTTCTCCCAAATTAGATTACCTCTATTCCTTTGATATTCTGGAAGGCCCACAAGATCCAGTTATGTTATCAGGCCTGGTGCTCTCAGGGAACCAGAGACATGCTTAGAAGGGTACATTGCTGAGGTGGCTTCTCGGTGCCTAGGTTTTGTATATCTGATTTATAAGATTGATTTTTAATGTGATTTTTATTTTTCTATATTTTTTTCTGTTGTCTTACCTGTTTGTTATATGCCAGTTCATCTTACTTTTGGTGACGTGGATGACTATACAAATTGGATTAATAAGTAAATTACTTTGTACGCATGTACACATACAGACACACACACATACCCCACACACAAAGACAGACTATAGAAAGATAAATATGACGAATGGAAGGTCAAAGAAAAAGTTATTTGGAGGCTAAAATTGTGTCCTGTAATCATATATAAGCTTTTGCATTTGCACTTAATAAAGCATACAAATAACTTCCTTTTTGAAATACTACAGTCCCTATAAAATAAACAAATGTTCATACAAATATTAATATTAACATGATCTTTATTATTTCTAATCAATAAAATACAATAGGTAGGTATAATATTAATATTCAGCAAAGTTAGGCAAAGACTGAATTGGAATATATTTCCTCTTTTAGAAAATAAAATCTACATGTTCTTTTATTAGCGAACATTTAAATTTATTTTGAATTTTTAGTCTTTGTATTGCATTACAACATCCCTTTCCAACCCTGGGGGTGTTCACCTATACTGTATTTTTATTCCTAGCACTTTGGAAGAGCTTTGAATTAATGAAGAGAGAGAGAGAATCACAGCATACAAATTAAATCTCTGTGTGTGTAAGCATGCATTGTTTTCGAGTCAGTGTTGATTCCTGGTGACCGCCTGGACAAGTCCCTGCAGTCTTCTTGGAAAGATTTCAGAAGTAGCTTGCTCTTGACTTCTTCCTAGGACTGAGAGAGAATGAGTAGCCCAAGATTATATAGCTCATTTCAAGCCTAAGAGAGAACTAGAACTTACTCTCCTGGTTTCTAGCCTGATGCCTTAACCACTGCACCTGGCTGTATTTTGAATACATTAGAACAGGGATTGACAATGAGGGCCACATCAGCATTGTGGTTGCCCTTGGGGAACTGGGTGGGGTGGGTGGGTGGGTGCGGCTGACTGGGTGGGTGTGGATGGATGGGTTTGGCTGCTTGACATCACTCGCGTCGGGGGTGCCTGTAGGGGGCCAGGCAGGGATCTGGGAGGGACCTGGGGATCTCTGGCAGAGGGGGGTGGGACCGGGCAGGCACCGGGGCCTGGTCCATCAAAGGAGCCTCAGGGGGCCCCGGATGGTGATGCAGGCTGCCTGGGGTCCTGGGCAGTAGGAGGCAGGCCCCCAGCCTGGTCCCCAAGCTCCCAGGGTGCCAGGACCCTCTGATCCAGTCCAGCACAGGGGGTGCCTGGCTGCACGTGGGGGAACTCCAGGACTGGGCTCGGGTGGAGTGGGGAGGGGAGTCCTGGTTGTCTCTTGGAAATGGAGGGCTCCCTGACCTTCCTGTTTGCTGGGGTTGTCTGGGTTGTGGTGGCAGATGGGAGGCTTGTCTCACATGTGCAGCAGAATTGGAGGATGAAGTTGGACAGTGAAGGCTATGGGGCAGTGGCCATGGTGTGGCAGTGACAGCAACAGGCTGGGTTGCCCTATCATCCATCTTTTCTTGCCCATGCTTGCTGTGCCTGTGCATCCGGCAGGCTGAATCGCATGCTTCCCCCAGTGGCCACAGCACTTGGACCAACCTGTACTGTGCAGGCTGCGGGACCCCAGGATTCGCTGGCTGATGGGCCACTGAGGGGCAGTGGTCTGTGGCTTCTTTCGGGCATCGCTGGGCACCGCGTGCTCACTGCCTCCTGTGCGGGCTGGGATGGGCCAGCACCGGGGTAGCGGGGCCAGTCCCTTGTCTCCAGGGTGGCCCTGTGGGCCGTATCTGGGCCCATCACATGTCTGCATTAGAAAAATGAGCAAGGCAACTTAATTTGGCCTTATTTAAGAAAACCATGCTCTAAAAGTAACTGAATTCTCTTTATTGAAGTATACTTTGTTGCAATGAAACACTTCCTGTTGTCTTCAAGCTTTCCGTTGACTCTTCCCTCTGTCATTTGCAAAAGTCAGATGTTTCTAAGGAGGTACTTCTGGCTTTGGGAAGTGCTGGAAAACACTTCAGTTTCAGGGAGAAGATTGGTAATATTCTAAAACGCAAAGACAGGACAGCAAGGGCAATCTCAATACAAGCTGGAGGGCATAATTCTTAAAGAAGGCTGTGGGTCATAGCCTTCTCTGGCTTTCGTGATGGGGGGATATCCTCACAGATTTCCCCAGTGGCACAGGCTTCAGGATTTTAGCAAGTCATGCTGCAGAATACTAACATTTCTTTAGCAAGAATGGAAGTAACTTTGGTGCAGCTGCTTCACATGTGCAGAAGCCTCTTGTGGCCTTTGCAAATGTGAGGGGGCTGTAAATTTTAGCAAAGCAACACAATCTCTTTCATCTTAGAACATCTTTGATCAAAGAAAATATATATAAGTTTAATGCTGACTGGAAACCCCGTATCAACTTTTTGCATGAAACAGAAAAAAATTAATTATGATATATGGATTTCATGATTAAAAAAAATAGAATATAGAAAAAATGAAAGTCATGTTTTATCTATAAAGCAAGGGGTTAATTTACATTTAAAACTTACAACTGCTGCAAAAGAAAATCAGAAGTTACTCCTTTATATTTTCATTATTTCCTTTTTTCTTCACTTTTGACTTTATCTTTCCTTTCTTCCTTTCTTCTCGTTCTTCTAACTATTCTTATTTTTATATTTCTTGTTTAAAATCTTAATAAAGAGCCTTACTTAAACTTTTTCTTCCATTTTGGATTCATTTTATTCTGATTTTTAAACAATTTTATAGCAACTGTTTATCTTTGTATTTTAACAGTTCTATAGCAATTGTTTATATTTGTATTTTCTCTTAACATTTACCTTTTTGTATCTTGAAGGCATAAATGGAAACAAGTACTCTGAGACATCCACCATTCTTGAAAAGTACAAAGTGGGAAAGGTGATTGGTGATGGTAATTTTGCTGTGGTAAAGGAATGCATAGAACGGTGAGTATGTATAACATTAGAATGAACAGTGAGAACATATAGGCAAATTATTGTAATTTCAAGGAGAATTTAAAAGGTTCTTCCTCCTTTCTGGCACATGTTAAAAAACTGGAAATCTCTACTACAAATCTCATATCCCGCCCTGAGTCCTATGAGGAGAAGGGCGGGATATAAATCCAAATAATAAATAATAAATAATAAATAACTATTATTGGCATGTGATGATAAATATCAAAATTATTTATCTATTTACCTGGGAGGTGCATAATGCCCATCATGATAATGGATTATATATACTAATTCAGTGAGTAGCAGGAAATTTTGAAAAAAAATTATTAGCACTAGAAACTAATATTATTAGTCAAACTACAATGTATATATATTCTTGATATTCTATGAAGTTTTGTGTTTCTAGCGATTTCACTTTTTTTTTTGGTCCAAGCTCATTGTTAGAAAGGTTGGGGAAAATATTTCTTAAATAGAGACACTTGGTTGAGATGCTAGGACAGGGGTAGGCAACCCAAAACACTCAAAGAGCCACTTGGACTCGTTTCCCACAGAAAAAAAAACACTGGGAGCCGCAAAACCCTTTTGATATCTAAAATGAAGATAACACTGCATATATCCTGTTTTACCTTTTATGTATGTATGTATGTATGTATGTATGTATGTATGTATGTATGTATGTATGTGTTTGTGTGTGTATATATAAAATAAAGGTAAAAAAGAATATATGCATTGTTACCTTCATTTTAGATGTCAAAAGGGTCTCTCTGTCTCTCTCTTTCCTCTATTTCTCTTTCCTCTCTCTTTCCTCTCTTTTTTCTTTCCTCTTTTTCTCTTTCCTCTCCCCCTCTCACTTTCTCTTTCTCTCGTCTCTTTCCTCTTTCTCTCTTTCTCTCTTTCCTCTCTGTCTCTTTTCTCTCTCTTTCTCTCCTCTTTCCTCTCTCTTTCCTCAATCTTTTTTCTCTTTCTTTCCCTCTTTCCTCTCCTTTTCTCTTTCCTCTCCCCCTCTTTCTCTCTCTCCTCTCCCTCTTTCTCTCCCTTTCTTTCTCTTTCCTCTCCCCCTCTCTTTCCCTCTTTCCTCTCTTTTTCTCTTTCCTCTCCCCCTCTCTTTCTCTTTCCTCTCCCTCTTTCTCTCCCTTTCTTTCTCTTTCCTCTCTCCTCTTTCTCTCTCTCTTTCCTCTTTCTCTCTTTCTCTCTCTCTCTTTCTCTTTCCTCTTTCTCAATTTCCTCTTTCTTTTCTCTCTTTCCTCTAACTTTCTCTCCCTCTCCTCTCTCTTTCTCTGTCTTTCTTTCCTCTTTCTCTTTCCTCTCTCTCGGGTGGGGAGGGGGAGCAGGACGGGAGGTGGCGGTGGTGGCAGCCATTGCTGCATCGTCAGGGTTCCCCGCCGCCACCCCCGGCCCGGCCACCACCCCCACCGTGTCCTCAGCCGAACGGGCGGGGAGGGGGAGAAGGACGGGAGGCAGCGTTGGCGGCGGCACTGCAACTTCGTCGGGGTTCCCCGCTGCCGCCCCCGGCCCGGCCGCCGCCCTCGCCGGTACTCTACGCTGCCCTGCCTTGCCCTCTGTCCATCGATGGAGCCGCGGTGGAGGCAGCGCCCGCCTGAGCTGCCTGGGGGGCACCAGGAGGAAGGAAAGGAGGAGGGCGAGGAAGCCGCTGCCCCAGCCGGGACTCCGCGCTGCCTGGCCTTGCCCTCCGCCATCTGATGGAGCCGTGGTGGGGGCTGGGGCTGCGCAGCCCCTGCCAGCCCAGCTGCTCCCCCCTGGCACCCTTCTTGCCCCGGCACCCGCCTGAGCCGCCTTGGTGGCAGCAGGAGGAAAAAGGGGAGGAGGAAGAGAAGGGCAAGGAAGCCGCCGCCAGCGCCAGTCCCCAGGAGGCGGCTCTCCTCTCCTACCTCGCCTTCCGCCCATCCGATTAAGCCGCGGTGGGGGCTGGTGCTGCGCGGCCTGCCAGCCCCTCCGCCAGCTCGGCTGCTCCCCCCCAGGCACCCCTCTTCCTCCCGGCGCCCGCCCGAGCCGCCTTGGAGGCAGCAGGAGGAAGGAGAGGAGAAGGGCAAGAAAACCACTGCCGCCGTTTCAGCCATGACTCCGCGCTGCCCGACCTCGCCCTCCGCCCATTCGATGGAGCCGCGGTGGGGGCTGGGGCCACGCGGCCCGCTAGCCCCTCCGCCAGCCCGGCTGCTCCCCCCAGGCAACCCTCTTGCCCCGGCGCCCACCCGAGCCGCCTTGGGGGCAACAGGAGGAAGAAGGGGAGGAGGAAGAGGATGGCAAGGAAGCCGCCGCCAGCGCTGGGCCCCAGGAGGCAGCTCTCCTCTCCTACCTTTGCTGAATCTCCTTCTTCCTTCCCGGCAGCCTGGACTCCGGCGCGCCTTCCTGGCCAGCGGGTCCAATGGTCAGGCTGGCTGGGGATCGCAGGGGCTGGTCTCCCTTGGGCCGCAGCTTGCGGGACGGCTGTCCCGTTCAGCGGAGCCTCCAGCGGGCCTCTCCCAGCAGGGATCCCGGGGCTTCCCCGGGCGGCTTCAAGGCCACGAGGCCCTGGCCACGCTTCTCCCAGGGGGTGGGGTACCCGGGCACACGGCCAATCAGGAGCCCTGCAGGAGGTAAGTCCGCCTGAGAGAGAGAGAGAAGGGAAGCGAAAGTGCCTCTCTGTCTCTCTCTCTGCAAATGGCGGAGGAGGCTCCGGAGCCGCAGATGATGGCTCAAAGAGCCGCATGCGGTTCCGGAGCCGCGGGTTGCCGACCCGTGTGCTAGGTTATAGAAATTGAATAAATAAATAAATAATTCCTATAAGGGACAAATGATAAGAACAATGGGAATATTCAGTGTATCAATAACTTTATTAGCAAAGATAGGCCAACACCATTCTTTTTCCTTTTGTATAGTAATTGTCAACTATGATTACAAATTCCACAAGACAGTAGTGTGAGAAATTATAAAGGTAACTTCGTTTAAAAACAAAGTTCAAATCTAGGAAGTCCCCATTACCACTTGCACAACATCTGCTCAATAACTTTTACATCTATTCCCAATGGAAGGCCAAATGAGTTGCTGAAGATCCAGACATACGAAGACATATAAATGAACCTAGGTATCAGGTTTTTGAAGTACTATGCCAGCAATGGACAATCCTGAAAAGGATTTGCACCTGCACGGCGTAGTATGCTCCCTTCAGTGTGACTGTGGGGTCCCACATCAAACTGTAGATCACATCATGACCAGTTGTAAGCCAAGGGCATATACTGGTCCAATATCTGGTTTTTTTTCTAATATGAACGATGTTGCGATTCAGTGGTTAGATGGCTTAGATGTTGGTGTCTGATTATAGAGCTTTTTAACATTTTTAACATTTAACATTTTAACATTCGTATTTTATTGTGTTTTTTTTTTTAAATCTTGGTGAAATGTTAATATATTTTGCAAATCGTTGTATGATATGCCGTACGCTAAATAAATTTAAAAACAAAACAAAATGAAAGGATGAACTTTTATCTTTTGGAATGGTGTGTCCAATATAGATATTACTGGTAATGACTGAAAAAATAGTAAGTTGGAAGCATAGACAGTAACAATTGACTTGGGGCTGACATGTTTTCAGTTGCTTTAATTAGTTATAGTGGGAATCTATTTGTATTTCTTGATAGCACAGCTCCTTTTCTGAACTGCTTCTAAATTTTTGGTAAGAATTTTTTTTATTAGTTAGAAAACATCTTTAATTTTGTAGTCATGGCAATTATTTGATTTTTTTTTTAATGTAGAGATTCTGAATGCGGGATTAGAGAATTAGCAGGTATCATATTTGAAACGTGTATGCAGAAGTTTAAGGAACAGTGCTATTTGCTCAAATTTCTTCCACTTGTATAACTCTAATACAATCCAGTCTACTTTTTCTTAAGATATTATTGAGTTGTCTTTTTCCCCCTTTCATTCTCAGCTGGCTGCAGTTGTAACTATGACAACCTGGCAGACACAGCTGTGCTTTCATAGCAGTGTTATACTTCTACTGAACCAACCACCTTCAATATATGCAATTCTGGTGTTATGCTTGTATAGCAAGATTTGATAGCCTATATGCCTGAATGTGTAATGCTTATTCTTATTCTTATTCTTGGTGTTTCTTTTTGTTAACTGGCCACAATAGAAAGGTGTTTTATAGTTCCATAGATCATTCCAATATTACACAGCAGTAAATGCAGACCATGATTTATTACATTCTTGCTGAAAACAGATGTTTAGTTTCAATTTGTGGCAAAAGTGGCCAATAAATAAAAAAAATGAGTTTGCTTAACAATGGGTTGTTCCACAGTGTTTGCTGAATAACTGTAGCATTTGCTTTAAAACCAAGCATTCACTTAATGAACTCTGCAAAAAAGGTCATAACATTGGGTCAATCATGTGATAACCAGTTTTACAATTTTTACATCTTACCACTTAACTGGCAGGCTCTATTATGGTTGAAAGTCTTGGACTACTTGTAGCCAAAAAGGGTAACATTGAGTAATATATAAACTAAACACCATTTCAATCCATAACTTTTATTCCTTCTGTAATGTTTTATTTTCAAATGAAGTTACCTTTATAGTTTCCACTGGAAAATATAGTTAGCAAAACTATCTGGTGAAATCCTAAATAATGCTACATTAAACACTTCTTAAACCTGTAGCTTCAACAAAAAATGGAATTATGATTCATTGTATTGTATATATAATTAAGACAACTGCCTTCTCAAAACAGGATTTCTCTGAATTGTCTAAGTTAATAGACACTGGTGAATATTTCTAATATGACTTGTCCTTTAAGGATATAAATGTGGAAAGAGTAGCTGATATAATGAATTTCAAAAAAATATGTCCATCTTATTCCTTATTCTCTGACAGATCTGTAAATATTGTTATAGAACTGCAAGGCTGTATGTTTATTAAAACAGGGTGAAAAATATGGAGTACCTGACCATAAATCCGGACACAATGTGAAGTTTTATATCTCAGTAAATTAAATGATAACAGAAAGGCTGGTTTTTGTAGTCAAGGCAACAGCAGACATGACTTGCTGAGAGAAAGAAGCAAAAGCCGTTCTATCTTCATTTTGTAATCTGTTCCCTTTGAACAAAGATATTTTCACAGTGTGTACTCAAACAAAAGAATTATTTAAGCACTCTTCTCTCTCCTTTTGTTCTTTGTAGATCCACCAGAAAGGAATTTGCCCTGAAGATTATTGACAAAGGAAAATGTTGTGGAAAGGTAAAGAAGAAATACTGAATTCCTGTATCATAGTACCAGAATATTAAACTATTTTAAGTATTCACTTATTACTACTGTTGGAAAATATTTTTCTTGGAACAGCATTTACACCTTCTGGGTAAAATGTTCTTCATATAAAGCTATAACAGTGCATGTATATTCACAAAACTATCCTTAGGGAAATTTCATAAAGATAGTCCAAGTTGTAAATTATTGAACTGGGTATTGAAAAAAATTAAAAAAAATCAGTAATATTAAGCCATTCCCCTAAATCTTTAATTTTATTTAAAAAAAATTAAGGTGGGTATATTTTTTTAAAAAAATCCCAGTACCAGAATAACTAGAGGCACAGTTGAAAGTATAGAATAAGTTATAAGGGAAATAAGCAAATATGTAGACTGAGTCTTTAACTGTTATAATTGTAGGAATTGTAAAAAGTATCCAGTTTCAGAATATGATGATCAGAATAATATTTGATTGTATTTTGTGTGCGTAGGATCCAGGAAGCAATCGGTAGATTAGTGCTTTATTTGATATTTTGTAACAAAATAGGGACAGGTGCATGCTTCAAATATTATTTTTCTAGAGAGGTTTTTTGATGGCTGTGACTGTCTTCAGTTCTTGTTTTTGTATCAGCCTAGAGATTTGTCAGATGAATCATTACTTGGAGTTAAGATAACTAAGTTTGTGAAGTTCTGTACATGTTTTACTAGAAATTGTCTTTGGTTTACTGTTCCATAAGGGTTTGATTTAGCTGCAGTGAAAGAGCAATGTGTTCTCTCAATGTCTTACTAGCCGATCCAAAGAAGGATATTCAGCAACTGCTTAAGTAGCTTTAAATATATTCTGCCAACAAAACACGTCTCTCCCTTCACTTGTAGCAAAATTATACAGCAAGTTTATTATCAAAACTCTTCTTCCTTTCAGTGTAATGCAAGGTTACAAAAGAACCCCAGCTATATACAAAAACAATGCACTTATTACATATAACATGTTATATTTTATTTCTGTTATTTCTTCTGATATACTAATTGTTGTGACTTAAGTTATTTCAATCTGTCCTTTATTCCAACTTTAGTATGAGTTCCACCTTTTCCCCATTAGGCCATTTACTGAGTTCCAACCTTATTGTCATTCATATATTGCATTTTTTCCCATTCAGCACATATTTCTTTGGAGCAGACATATGTTTGTTCCAGAAAGACTGTTGATGCTCTCTTATAATGGTTAACAAAGGTGCGAATTGTTAAAGCAATGTGTGATGTACCACTTATTCACAGAATATTCACACTTAGCACATGGGTTTCTAGTAACTAAAGTATTAGGGTAACGGCTAATGAAATGAAAATCAATTTGAACATAAATCAATTTCTTATCTTTATGATGAATACAAAAATAGCATCGGACTTTTCAAATACTGCTATTGTTCCTTGCTCATAAACTATTCACATGTACTTCCCACAGTCTTCTTCACAAATGCATGAAGTGCATGAAAACAGAATGCTTGTACTGTGCTGAGGATCACAATTCTGATATTTTAAATAAACAGCTATGGGAATGCACCTAGTTGGCTACTTGCAATTGAAAACACCAAATATATTACTGATCAGTGATTGGTTTTCATACTAAATTAACTTTAATTAGTATATTTTGGAACTATTATTAGTAAAGGGATTTCCAATTAAATAGATAGCCACATGATCAAGTATCGAGATGAATACCGGAAAGATCACTCTAGGTTGCTGCTTCTCATTTAATTCTTCAGATTATATATTAGTTAAAAAAATACGCTTTCCTCCTCTTCTAACAATATATAGGAACACTTGATTGAAAATGAAGTGTCAATTCTACGCCGAGTGAAACATCCCAATATTATTATGCTAGTAGAGGAAATGGATACTGCAACTGAGCTGTATTTGGTGATGGAATTGGTCAAGGTGAGGTTTTAGGTTTATGTTTACCATTATTGCATAATATGTTGTTGAGCGTTTCAGAGATCTGGAAATATTCCTAATTGTCACTGAACAGAAAACTATGTAGTCATATACAAGCATACCATGACTTTTCTGTTTCTTTTTGATATTCTATCCAAGTATAGAAAATATTACAGAAATAAACTCTGACTAGGAAAAAAAACATTAGGTTCAACATGAGACCTCATAGGTTTTTCTTGATTTTTTTTGTATTTTAATATTAGGCTGCTATATTTCTTGATATGTATAGCAGAAACTGTTGTCTTATATTTTAAAAATCTCATTTTACCCACATTTTTTCATGTATGAAAATAGATAGTTCTCAAGTAATCTGTTCTATACTTATGAATTCTTACATTCTGTTTGTATATGCTGAGAAATTCTGGAAATTGAAATCCATATACTATATCTGGGAGGTACCCAGATTGGTAAAGTAACCGTAAACCTAACTTTTTAACTTTTAAAACTATTTTATAGCCAATTCACCTTTCTTACGTATATACAGTATTATAATGGGTTGTTGAATCTTGTAGAAATTAAAGGAACTACTAAAGTTATAAAAATGAAGCAAATATAGGCCTGTACAGTGTACCGATTAACATAAAATATAGTCTTATTATAATACCCTAACTTCCATCATCTTATCCACCTGCTGAGATAGGGGCATAATCAAGTGAACACCACTCCATCAACTCCCAACCATTACTCTAATTAATTAACCACCACTCAGTTATTCTTTAAGGACCTCTCATCTCCCCCATCCCCAAGGAAGCAAACTCCCATTCTTCACTCTGGAAGCCAGGTGGGGCTGTACAAAGGTCCAGCCTGTCAGAGACAGAACTAAGATCACTGAGATGTCTGCCCACCTCTTTGGGACTCATAGCCTCAGCCCATCTGCTGGTAACACCACAAGAGGCCATCTGAAAAGATTCTGTCCACTCAACGTTCAGCTATGCAAAGTAATCTCAATTATTTCTATGGGTGTAAGATATATATAGCTTTTTATTGTTATTGTTATTTTGTCTACATCATTTCATATGGAACTGTTAATACAAATATTATCTTCCTAAATAAACCCTTAAATTAAGCTATGTCATTGATCTAAACATTAATAATATAAATTGTTTCATTTTTTCTCATTTCCTTTCAACATTTTTATTTACAGGGAGGAGATCTTTTTGATGCTATTACATCTTCAACAAAATACACAGAGCGTGATGGAAGTGCCATGGTCTACAATCTATCCAGTGCACTGAAATATCTTCATGGTCTCAGTATTGTCCACAGAGACATCAAACCTGAGAATCTTCTGGTATATTTCTTGTTTTAAGAATGCATGCAAGCAGCATTAAGCAGCAATTTCTTTACAGAATTAAGCTGTGAGCTTAGCCCAGTCATTCTCACAGAACATCTTATATCAGTGAAAATATTACCCCTGCTATTAGCATTAGAAATCATAAAAGAAATTTTGCATAGAAGGTGATGCCACCTAAAAAAAATGTTTTAGCAAACTACTGATTTAAAGTAACATTTAAGTTCTTGTGACTTTAAAAATATTACAAGACAACCGTAACTCAACATATCTGGCACGTTGTTACTGAATATTGCCCATAGGTATAGTATTGAAAACACAAGGACTTTGATAACAAAAAATTACAGCATCACTTGTTTTAAGTCACTCTTTACTCAAATTTTGGAGATATATGTCTGGTATTGGCATGACCATTAAAATTGACTCCCATCATCATTTTATGCATTAATTTTTAATGTTGCTTATTTGATATTTGGGTAAGGTACCATATGACAGTAGGTAGCACAATGAATTTGAGCCAGTTTGGTCTAGTGATTAAGATCCCAAGCTAGAAAGCAGGAAACTGTGAGTTCAAACTCTGCCTTAGTCATGAAAACCAGCCCCTCTTCCTTGTGGCAGCCCCTCAGATATTGGAACATTTCTATCATGTCCTTCTTTTCATTAAACTAGACATACCCAATTCCTGCAACTGTTCTTCATATAGTATGTTTTAGCCTACAGACCCCTAATCATCTTTGTTGCTCTTCTTTGCACTTTTTCCTAAAGTCTCAACATCTTTTTTATATCATGGCAACCAAAACCAGATGCAATATTCCAAGTGTAATCTTACCTAGGCATTATAAAATGGTATTAACACTTCACGTGGTCTTGATTCTATCCCTCTGTTAATGCAGTGTAGGACTGCTTTAGCTTTTTTTGGCTGCTGCAGCACACTGCTGGCTCATATTTAAGTGATTGTCCACTAGAACTCGAAAATCCTTCTCACAGTTGTTACTATTGAGGCAGATGCCACCTATTCTGTATCTGTACATTTGCTTTTTCTTTCCTGGACTCCCTTGAGTCCAGTTTAGTTTACAGTAAATACAGGAACATGTTTATTTATTTATTTATTTATTTTCATAGATTTATATGCCGCCCTTCTCCCTATAGGACTCAGGGCGGCTTACAGCATATTAAAACACTTAAAACATCATCCCCCCATAAAAACCTGTTAAAAACCAAATATTTTTTTTTTTGCTGTATAATTAATTAAAGTATGTTCAAGAACTCTTCTTGATAGCAATACAAAATGGGATTTGCCAGAGTCTTTGGCCCAGAGGAGTGTGTGTGTGAGTTTTAATTTCCCAGTCTAGCTAAGAACTCTGTGTCCAACTATGAACCAATTCTGAGCTCTATGTTCCAATTTCTATCTTCCCTTTTCATTTTTATCAATAGATCTGCCCAGGTTATGGCTATTATTATCTCTGGTTTTTTTTTTAAAAAAAAGAGAAGAAAGATGTAGCCAATAAATATAATTAGCAAAATCTAAGTTAGGCACTTATACTTTGTAGAACAGCTAGAAGATAATTGTTTAGCTCCCGAGCAAAACAAGTTGTTCTATTGTAAGTCAGATTTGGTACTGCACCATTTAATTGAAAAATATACCACATGGTCCTAAAACAGCTTTATATGCTACTAGATCGTCATTTCAGAAATATTTTTTACCTAAGTAAACAAACAATGATTGAGAGCAATAAAAGCACCGGATGTGGACATTAGTTCTAACTTCCTGCCAGCTTGACTGTTTTGATTGCCCTCTGGCAGCTGATGCTGGGACTGGTCTACCTAGCCTCTGGAAGGCTAGGAGAAGATTGAACCTCTAGGCAGCCACACTGAAGCTACCACAAGTGCTGCAATTTAATATTTTATCATAAGCACTTCTTGAAGGTGAGCAAGATTGCCTATGCAGAAAGGGTTTATCTGTGTGATGCACGAGCCATTGGGTTCTTGGCATACGTAGTGCTATACTGGAATTTTTTACAGAGATCTTAGAAAATCTTTATTGAATCCCCTCCTCAAATCTTTGGTTAATGTATATTAAATTGTATATTCAGTATCTTTTATTAGATAAAATAATATACACTATGGCTACTTTTTTTAACACTTGTGAGTAACTACCTCTAAGAGTAGTCTTAGAAATAAATAGCCTTGCTGCACAACCATAAGGAATCTCACTCATCATAACTATTAGCATTATCATCATTTATAGCTATTATGTATCTTGAATTGGATTGGATTTTGACTAAATACATTTTGATTTAACTGAAATATTAGATCAGAAAAAGGCAGGTCTTTATTTTTGTATCATTATTTAGCCCCTTAATTTTTATTATTATACGTTGTTATAAAGCTCATTTTAGTACAGAATAAACCTGAATATCTTTTATTAGTCTAAATGTAAAATCAAGTTTATCAAGATATTAATTAATATGCTATTTTAATACAATTTATATTCCATTGTGTAGTTTTCATATACATTTAGTTTTCATGTAGATTTTAGTGTTAATGAAATTTTTATTGTTCTACATTATTTTATGCTAGTCAATAACCATGATAAAGATTTTAATTTGATTTGATCTTATTTAATTCTTTCTTGTTTTTGGTTTTACATGAACTAAAAGCAGCTATGTGCTGCCATCTGCTGGATTTATAGAATTGCTACATTTCAGTTATTATGTGGGAACATGGGTCGGTGGGTACGATGGATAATGAAGCAAAAGGATAATTGAACTAATCAGTATTTATTATGATTTATGATCAATTAATCTTTAAAAAACAAAAACTGAAAAATAGGATTTGCCTACAAAGTTATCAGTCATTGATCTTTTTCCTTAATTTATATTGGAGAAAGTAATCCATAGTTGTATTAATAGTTAATAATTGATGTACCTTATTCTACTCTAACCCACAAGCATGGAACAGAATTGATATCCAGATTAAGTATTTCTTAGATTTTGGTTTCACCTTCTTTTTAATATGAAAGATGCTCAACTAATATGAACCCTTCTTTCTGGACAAAAACTTTCAGATGGGTCCAATGCATTGAAATTCTGCTTAGACTTTCAGCTGTATTTTAGCTCAAATCCCTTCTTTCTTAAGGGATTTTCTTTTAGGTTTTCTTCAAACTACCTTACTTTTCAAGCTTTGGTTTGTTTTCTCAGTTCTTCCTTTCTTCACCCATCTATCTTTGGTTTTATTTTCCAGGCTGTTTTTGTTTAGTTTTGTTTTGTTTTCCAACAATCCTTCCCCTCCTCTGCATGGTGTTTGTTGTTTGCTTGATATGACCACCCATCTCACAAATGAGATTCTGAGGGATAACAACATATTTATAAAATAAAATCAATATAAGTAATGGGTGATATTTTGTGTAGTTCTTCATAGCCTTATGAACTCTTGGCCGCAGCTTCTGACATCAGAGTGCTCTCATTTTCTTGATCTTTATTTTAAGGACAAGAACAAATAATATTAGAGTAAACATCAGAATTCCAATTGAACTATTTTCTTCTAATATTTCTACTAATATAGAAATATCAAGGACACTAACTTTCAAACTGTTAACTGCTGAAATAGGAGTTTTAATCTTTGCAACTGTGTCCAAGCACTGAGGAACCTTAAGTATCATATATTATACAATGAGAGAGGGGGAGATAGATAGATAGATAGATAGATAGATAGATAGATAGATAGATAGATAGATAGATAGATAGATAGATAGATAGATAGATAGATAGATAGATAGATAGTTTAAGACTCAGATATTGCTAATATTCAGAAACCATTATATAAACAAAAAGGGAGAAGCATTCCTTAAGCCCTGGTAAACTAAATAGCTTTAGGAAGAAATTCACCTGCTCCTCCTTGATTTAGTTGGTATAAATGAGAGAAAATACAATTAGAGTTTCTGTGACCTTAGCTTGTCTAAATAAAGTATAATTCTAGTTTTACTTTGGAGTCAGTTTCCTGATCTGGTCTTCTTCAGAGGGCTGACAAACTATGGTAGCTGGTTTTGTAATCAATATTGTTTAATCAATATTAGTTGGTTTGAAACCAGCAACACATAAAATTAGATATAATTTGCAGATTCAATCTGTGTGGCTAGATCTAGTTCAGTCATAAAAATATACAGCCTTTTCTCTAGGCAGCATTTTGGACAAAATTCTATATATTTTGGGTTTTCTGAAGTGTAATTTGGCTTGTTTTTATATGTGGTGTTAATCTCCAGCTAAGGTGAGAGAGAGGTGTGAAGAGGGACCTGAATTTAGAGTCCTTGCACAGCAAGAAGCAGTGTAGATATTACCTCTCCCAGAATCCATTCCCAAGGCAATGAAGTCAGCCTGGCAAGATTCCTGTAAATAGGCCTGCAACAAATAAAGAAGTAATTTTGATCAGCTCATAGTGTCATTTGGGTTCCTTGTGTCTAAAATATTGCACTAAACTGATCTTAGGAATTGCCGTGCTTTAGCTCAACTATTTAAACTAATGTAATGAAAAGAATGTATGCTGCCTAAGAAGCGATTGGACAACTATTTGTCAGCCTATTTCTAAATAGTTTAATACATGCATAGTATCCTAGATTGCCTAACCATGTTACTAAATAATGTTCATATTAAATTGCACAATATGATTTATTATCTTTTTGCCCCCTCTCAGGTCTGTGAATATCCAGATGGGACAAAATCCTTGAAGCTAGGAGACTTTGGATTAGCCACCGTAGTTGAAGGACCTCTTTATACAGTCTGTGGCACACCAACCTACGTGGCTCCAGAAATCATTGCAGAAACAGGGTGAAAATTCATTTTAAAATAGAGTTTTGATATTCTTAGTCCACAAATAATATTAACATTACTTTTTAAAACAACTAAATGTAATCTGTGCCTGGTTAGCTGAACAGGTATTGTTAATATTTTTAATTTATTCTAAAAACTTGTCGAAAGCCTGTTGCAAAATGCAGCTTATCAAATTTTGTAAATCAGAGGTTTGTTAGGTATAATCTTAAATTTGCCCCTTATTTACTGAAGAGAACTTTTTCAGTGTCTGATAGATACAAGTAGAAAGGTTAAATGCAAAATAGATCAATTATACATAGCATGGAACAAATATTAAAAATAATAAGTCCAGACTATACCCTTTACTAAAATATTTATTTATTTAATGATCACTTTTTACTTTTTAGCATACTTGCCTTTACTAAAATAAAGTTAGGTAAAAAATAAAAAGTGATCAGTTGAAACCCTGATCATAAGCTTTAAACTTTAATTTAAAAATATGAAATCATTCAAGACTCTTTCCTTGATATGGTCAAAATACCTAATTGGTTTCAATATTTTCAAATAGCATAGTTCAAAGGATTACAAAAACAAAGTGGCATATTTAGAGATTTCATTGAATTTGAAAAGCTTAAAATACAAAACTCAAAATATCTGTTAGGACTTACGTATAAATTGAAATATTCAGAAACTGAACAAGTAAAACTGCATAATTAAATGGATACAAAATGTAAACAGGATATGCAGCAATAAGAATATCAATGGAAGGAAAATATTTAATGTTCTGTGAATATTAGAGAAACTTAGGAAGAGTATTGTTTTATTGGCTGTTGACAAAAGGGATACTACATACTCAAAATAATTGCTGTAAATGTTATAATTGGATTTGATCATTTTTACATATATGGTGGCAATGCCACAAAACTCAGCAACTTTAGAAAGTTGATTCATAAAAATAGGGTGAAACAAATTTTAAATATTTACTTCACTTTACCTCAGAATTGGTTTTATATATATGTATATAAAATTGCTGCCAAGATTTTCTATCTTTCCCATTGGAAATTACATTCAGTTGCTTATTAGTTTGGCAAATTAAATTTTGGATTATACACCAATATTAAAAGTGATAATTTAAAAATGATACTAAATTCAACATACTTTGGTGTATACTGTGTATTGTAATATACTTAAATTGCAACTCTCCCAAACTTTTTTTTTTTGTAGTTATGGCTTAAAGGTGGACATTTGGGCTGCAGGTGTCATTACATACATACTCTTATGTGGGTTTCCACCATTTCGTAGGTAAGTTGAATCAATCAATAACGCTTGAAAAATATTGCATTTGCTTTTTAGCCAAAGTGCTCTGATTTTTAATTGATAAATATTTTTGCTATTCCTATTTAAGGAGATGTCCTAACACTCATCTGGTTTTCCAAAATTTGGGGTAACTGATGATTTTAGTTTATCTCCTGTATTGAAAAAGTGACATTGATAAAAGAAGGAATACATAAAATTACATTTTAAGCAGACTTGATTTCCCCCAAAATAGGTGCAACTTATATGCCATGGAGTAGACAGTTTTAATTTTGAAGTTGTTATAGATATGCATGCTTAATTCTTTATATTTTCCTATTTTACATACTTGCCATTGTATCAGAAATTCAGTATTCCACTATCTGAGAAATATCTGGAGACAATAGTAGAGATATTACTAGTGTCTTCCTTAAACAAATAATTTACAAAGAAAACAATAGTGATTGTATTTATCCTCAAACTAAATTCAGCTTGTATATACACTGAAATTAGAATTAATAGTGCATGTCAAATTAATCTTGTAATTTAGCTTTTATGAACGAACAATACAGTGACCATCATAGTAATGTTTTCTTGCTTGGTTTTGATCCACAGTGAGAACAATATTCAAGAGGATCTTTTTGATCAGATCTTAATTGGAAAGCTAGAATTTCCTTCTCCGTATTGGGATAACATCACTGACTCTGCTAAGGTACCAAGATGCATTGAAAGTGTCAGAGTTGAAAGTATGAAAACAATTCTGATAAAGCCAGTTTGGCCTATCCCTACCATAATTAAAATCCTTTCCTTGCTTAGGATCTGTAAAACTCAAGCCTTTACGTAGGAATATACAGTTATCCTGATTTTTTGTTCTGAGTGACCTACAGAGTATATTGTTCTCATTAGTCCCATTGGGGATATTTTGAGCATTATTTATGTATTCATTCTTTTGTTTGATTTATAGTGCTACACTTTGCACAGACATGACTTTGGGATATATGGGTTAAAAGATGAAACCACAGCATTCAATCCGAGCATCAGGGATAAAACAATAACCACACTCACAAAAACAATATTCACATTCACAAAAACAAAATACCAACAACAGCAAATCTCATCTCTTGACTTAAACGCCTAAGGATGATCTGTTCCAAAGCCAAAATTGTCCTGTCTTTTCAATTAAAAGCCTCAAACAACCATGTACCAAAACCCCAATTAGGGTCCATCTGGTGCTAAAGGAGGACTGTTCAGATGCTGATTGGCTCTGAATACGGCATGTACTGTCTACCCATTCCCAAAATAGAGACACCTCAATCAAGAGTCTACAAATAACTAGTAAAATTGAGTCAGTCATGTTAACATAGCTACCCTATAGATAAATTGAAGACACATAATAAATTACATCCAGTTTGCTTCTGTTTTGATTAGGTTAGAATTGCTTATTTTCTAAAATTTGTATAATTAACATAAGCTAGCATAAAATTATAGGAAAGGTACAAGACAAGACAGATACTACATGACCACAAAATATGGTTGTTAGGTCATACTGGTGCTGATGTAAACTGTGAGTGAGAAGTGAACTAAGAAAACATAAAATAGCTGCCAATTTCTAACATTCATGTACATTAGTTGCATTTATAAATACTTTGCAGACATTTTACTGTTCTCAGCAATGAATTAATGTAACACTTTTACAAATAACCTTAATTTTTGTAAGAATATTTTTTTAGACAAATAATTATTCACATGCAATTGATTGTTCTTACAATTTATGGGGGGAAAAGAATTTGTTCCCTGAAAACGAATCTTTTTTTTATGTTATGAACAGTTGTGCAATCTAAAAAGTATAAGAATTATTAATAAAGTACACTCACAGTTTACATCAGCACCAGCATGATTTAACAACCATATTTTGTGGTCATGTAGTATCTGTCTTGTCTTGTACCTTTCCTATAATTTTATGCTAGCTTATGTTAATTATACAAATTTTAGAAAATAAGCAGTACTAACCTAATCAAAACAGAAGTGAACTGGATGTAATTTATTATGTGTCCTCAATTTATCTATAGCAGGCATGTCAAACTACCGGCCCATGGGCTGGATGCATCACGCCGAAACCGCGCCCACCCCATTGCCGGCAATGGGGAAAAAATCCCGATACGTCCCATAACGTCACATGACGTCACGAGTTTGACATGCCTGATCTATAGGGTAGCTATGTTAATGTGACTGACTCAATTTTATTAGTTGTTTGTAGACTCTTGATTGAGGTATCTGTTTTCTACCTCTTTGCAAAAAGTTGCAGATATAAATAAATGGGTTTGTATGTTTATGTGTAACCTCTTGCTTATCACTAAAAATTAGAAAGATTCATGAGAAAGTGAGATTTGGAAGAGAATTATAGAAGCCTTGGAAAGAAAAACATTGCTTTAATTATAAATCTGGATTAGTGAAACAACATAGGATAATTTCATGTGAGACAATAAATATTTGTTGTCATGTGGCATTATACATGCCCCCAGAAGTCATTTCACAAGTAAATAGCCATGAAAATCTGCATTGTGAATATGTGTGAATTATTTCAAAATAGCTGAACTCTTCCAAAGTTCATGTTGACAGATGGAATGATTCTTCCCAAATACTTCAGGGATGTTAGGCTGCATCCACAAACCAACATAGCCTTTAATCAGCAACTCACTAGACAACACTGTTAATGATTTTAAACAATTGGAACCCCTAATAGCAGGCATGTCAAACTCGCGAGTCACATGACATTGCATGACATATTGGGACTTTTTCCCCATTGCCGGCAATGGAGTGGGTGCGGTTTCGGCATGACGCATCCAGCCCGTGGGCCAGCAGTTTGACATGCCTGCCTAATAGCAATAGCAATAGCACTTAGGCTTCTATACCACTTCACAGTGCTTTACAGCCCTCTCTAAGCAGTTTAGAGAAACAGCATATTGCTCCCAACAATCTGGGTCCTCAGTTTACTGACCTCGGAAGAATGGAAGATTGAGTCACCCTTGAGCCGGTGAGAGTCGAACTGCTGGACTGCTGGCAGCCGGCAGTCAGCAGAAGTAGCCTGCAGTATCACTGCATCACCACGGCTCTGATGGGTCTGCTACAGTCTGAGAGAATCATAATTGTTGAATAACTTTCAAAACAATACACCAATAAACCCCCTGAGGCGTATGTCATCGTGTCAAATCCAAATTTGCTTACAACAGCACAGATGCCCTTGCTAGAAAAAGACATTTCTTGACCAAGCCTGTCACTGTATTCCAGGAACAATAACAGGTGCAAATCCCATTGTGAGCCTCATTTTTAAAATCAGATTAAGATGGCAAGCCTTATTAATTAATCTGACAGAAATACTACTAATCCTACTGGGACAGTCTGCTAGGTATACACCTAAAGGATTTTATGTGTACTAAAGTAAGTGAGAATTGGAATATACTGTAATAGTAATGTAGCGATGTTTAAAGATTTATGGGCTTTCCGCACAGTCTTCATGCTGTATGTTACCACTAGAGAGGAACTAATTGAGAAAATATGCATAGCTTTTCTTTTCTGAAAATAAAGTGAATGATGAAGTTTTCTGTTTCAAAATCACTACACAGATACTTTAAATAACACCAAGAGTATTTGTTGACCATTTTTTCCTGCTGGATAGATATACAGACACTTTTCCATTTATAGTAAATATTAGCCTAAACGTAAGCACCAGCAGATAGATTTGTAAGTAAATCTATTACTCATTTATTTAAACATACAATAGCTGAATTTTCCCCCTTTTCTTTCCTAAAATAAAATGAAACAGTTGCTCTTAAATTTTTAATTAAATATAATAATAAATGTTCATTTCCTACTTGATGACTCCTATCATACCTTCACTGAGACATCTATAATTGGTTTATCATACCCAATTCCTTTAAACTGTGCTCATATGGTTGATAGCCTTCATATGGATAGTCTAAAGAAAAGAAGAAATAGGGGAGACATGATAGCAGTATTCCAGTATCTGAGGGGCTGCCACAAGGCAGAAGGGGTCAGGGTGTTCACAAGAGCACCAGAGAGAAGGACGAGAAACAATGGTTGGAAACTGATCAAAGAGAGAAGCAACCTGGAATTAAGGAGAAACTTCCTGACAGTGAGGACAATCAACCAGTGGAACAGCTTACCTCCATCACTGGAGACTTTTAAGAAAAGACTAGACAATCACCTGTCCGAGATGGTCTAGGTTCTCCTGCTTGGGCAGGGGGCTGGACTAGAAGACCTCCAGTGTCCCTTCGAGCTCTATTCTATTCATATAAACTTACTTGCACTTGTCACTGTCATTTTGGGACTGTGGTATCCAGAACTGGAGCCATATTTCAAAGTAGAGTCTGTCCAAGGAGGAATAAAAAAAATCCTTCCTACAATCTGCCATCCTATTTCTTTTTAATAGCTGCAGTACATTGGTGCCTCATGTTTAACTGGTAGTCAATAAGGGCACCCAAATCCTTTTTACATTGGAGAGAGAAAATCCTATCTCCCCAGTCCTTGTACCATGCCTATTATTTTTCCTATCCAGATTCAGAACTTTACATTTCAGTCCGCTGCTCAAAACTGCCTAGATGTGCTGTCTCTCCTCTTCAGAACTAGCTGTATCTCCAGCTTTCTGCCATCTTTCCAGCTTTCTGCCATTGGCAGACTTAATAAGCATCTCCTCAGTCCTGTCATCCAGGTCATTGATAAAAAAATTGAAAAATACAGAGTCCAAAAAGGAGCCCTGTGGTACTTGACTCAATATTTCCACACAAACTGGAGCTAAGCCATTCACTGCACTAATGCATCGTGTTTTGAGCTCATATAGCAGTATTATTATTCCATATTTTATAATTTCATTAAGGATAGGTTCATGATAAATTGTATTGAAAGTTGTGCTGAAGTCCAGGTAGATAATGTGCCTGGCTGACTCCCGTTATATCAAGCTGATAATTCTTAATATAATAAGATAAAGTTAGGCTGGCATGGTTTATTTATGGCAAAACCATGTTGGCTTCTGTTAACTTGATTATGCAAATGTTTATAACAAGCTTATGCTATTTAATCATCTTTAAAGAATCTTGCCCAATAGGAATGTAAAGCTGACAACTCTGTATTTCATGGATCCTCCTTTTTTCCTCTTTAAAGTGACATTTGCTCTTTCCCTTTAGAACAGATTATAGTCTTGCAGTATTTCGGTGATGCCTGTCAGATTTTATTTTTGGTCCAAACTTGGCTCTCTAGTTTTCCATTATTTCTCATACTCTGTACATTGGTAAAACATGTAGAAACCTCTAAGAATTTGTGTGGCATCACCTATGGTGTTGAGCCTTCCCGCAAAACTCTTTGCATTATCATCCTAGCCTCTCGTTTCTCCCTTTGTGTACTGCTGTATTAGCCCAAGTCCTGGGCAGTTTATTCAGCTTTGGGAGTTTGCTATTCCTTTGTTTAATACAAAATGCATTCTATTGAATCTTTTCTTCATCTTTTTGTTGTTTCTCAGGAATTAATTAGTCTTATGTTACAAGTAAATGTGGAAGAACGATATACAGCTGCTCAGATATTAAACCATCCCTGGGTATCAGTGAGTAAAATACTTTATTATATTATACATTTAAACAATTTAAAAGCTCAACTAATAATTTATTTATTTATTTTATTTATTTATTGGATTTTTACCCCGTCCTTCTCCTTGCAGACTCAGGGCGGCTAACAGCCTGATAAAAACGAATACAAAAAATACCAAAATACTATCATTAAAACATAATTAAAAAGAAATATTAGATTGGCCTTTGTTATAATAAACACATATCACTTGGAATGAATTAAGTTATGCCTCTATAGCCCGGGTGTCAAACTCGCTATGTCACGTGAAGTGTTGAGACGTATTGCGACTTTTTTTGCATTGCTGGAGCTTGGGTGGGTGCGGCTTCCGTATGATGCAACTGGCCCGCGGGCCGGCAGTTTGACATCTCTGCTCTATAGCAACATACAGCCACTCTTCATTTAGCTTACCTGCCACCATTTGCAAATATAATGGTAATAAATAGTAATAAAATCATTTTCCGACCAATATATGCATTTAGAGGCAAAGGTGATGCATTCATAATAAAAACCTTCAATGCGAGACTCTTTAAGGTCTGGTCAGTTTCAGGTAGCAGTGCAGCTGGCCAGAGGATTCTGATATACTAATTTAGGTCACAGAGCTGAGCTTGTTAACCTGTAGTTAGCTCTTTTTAGGAACGTGCTGTTTTGCAGGAAAAAAGCAATCTCTCTGCGCTGTGAAGGTGAGGCACAGGACACTGTAGGAAAGAACTTTACCTGAATGAGATGGCAGCAACTAGTAATCTTCGCAGGATTTCTCTCTCTCTCCCTTTCTCTCTCTTTCATGTATTCACCTAGCAACCATTTCTCTTAATAACAAAGTCATTGGATCAGAATGTACTTATTTATACTGATCCGGCTATTTTTTTAATGGTTCAACAACCCTTCCCCTTTTGCATTTAATGCCTTTGCTAATTATAGAAGAGGTAGACTTGTTTGGGGGCATTTCTTTAAATAACTGAAAAAGACATTGCGCTTGGAAGTGTGAAAGAATTTTAATGGAAAATATAAGCTTTTAGTTCAAAAGAAACTGGTGAGGAGCTCAGTAGGTGATCAGTAGTATTCTTCTGAACATGACTAGATGAAAAGAACATGGCTAGATGAAAATAAAAAGAGATTCAGATAAAGGTCTCCAAAATAGATCCCTTTTTTTGTGTGTGCCGAGGGTCTGTTCATATATCATGGATCTTCATCTGGGTGTTTGTCTCTATGCTAATTTTTGTATCATTCCAATGCTTCTTTGTTGAATAACGGTGTTCTTTTCTTTAAAAAGGATGATGCCTCTCAAGAAAATAATATGCAAGCTGAAGTGACAGGTAAATTAAAGCAGCACTTTAACAACACACTTCCCAAACAGAATAACCAAAACGCAGGAGTGTCTATTATCATGGTAAGCAAGTGCATCATTTCTACCAATTATTTTACTAATCTAATATTTCCAACTCTTTCCAGAAGAGATACAGTTTTAAACTTATTTTTCATTACAAAGTAATAATGCATATTTTATGGCTGTGTCAATGTCTCTTTGTGCAATGGATGCATTTTTAAGAAAATTTAAATATTTAACAAAACTGTTCTGTTTGAATTTTTCTGTTTAAAAATTGTGCAATTAAGCCAAAGTAAGCAGTGCTACTCAAAGCACATGATTTGCCATAATTCAGGCTAATCAGCTGTCCTTTAATTCTTACATTTGCACTGGAAAAAAAATATCTCATGAAAAATAGCCGCTTGGCAATAAAGTTCTTAAAGATGCTATTTATGTTAGCAGTCAGTTTTTATTTGCACTGAATCATTAAAATGCAGCACCAATAGATAGTTCCAGGACTGACAGACATACTGACCAAATTTAAGTTGAAGAAAACCAGGTTCTGGGGGATGGAGAAAGATTTTTTTTATTTTTTATCACTTCTTATTTAATTTTTCCTAACATGTACCAGCTTTAAAAGTAATGTTTTATTTTAGGATGAAATAGACTAATTTGAGGAGCAAAGAAATATAATACAGGCTGATTGTTTTGCTTGCATTTCATTTGACAGTTTGACTTGACAGTCTGAGAGACTTCAAAACTCAATGTTTTGTATTTTTGAGACTTTGGATAATCCTGAAGCGAACCCTGGTATAAAATCCATTATTAAATAGTTATTTTAAAATGCTAACTCACAGCTGCTTGCAAGTTTGCACATTCTTTAAGCTTGTTTCTAGTCATAAATATAATTCAGCTTCTGGCTTCTTTTTGATGTGAAGTTCTGGTTGTTTTGTTTTTTTCAAAATTTCTAGCCTTCTGGCTTTGCTTCTAGGCAATGAAGCACACTTGTAATTTTAACTTCCATTTATCCTTCCTTATCTTCTCCCTGCTGGTAAAGGCTATTATCCCAGGAACTAAATTATAGTATGTTTTGAATCAAAGTACACTAAGCAATTTGAGACTTAGGAGAATATGAATACAGGTAGTCCTTGACTTACGATCATAATTGACCCAGTTGTTAAGCTAGTCAACGTTGCCCAATTTTATCACCTTCGTTGTGGTTAAGACAATGCCATGATTGTTAAGTGAATCCATTTTCTGGATTAGGCTCTTTTGCTGAAACTGGAAGTAAATGCTGGTTTCCAGCAAAAAATGTTGTAAATCATAATCATGTGGTTGAGTGATGCTGCAAATGGTCACAATTTCAGGCCAATTGCTAAACACCCCAAATATGATCATGTGACCAGGGGGAGGGGCAACAATTTTGAATCTGGTTCATAAGTAGCCCTGGGGAAATTTTTTGTTCAGCAAAAAATTGCGCTCAAAAACAGTTATTTAATAGAAGTAGGAAAGAAAGACATTTTTAGGAATGGCTTGCAATTTTCTTTTGGTTCTTATAAAGGTCATATAAGGAAGGTTTCAGTGCTGCTTTTTGAATATTGAAATGATTTATTTACATTTATAAATGTTGCAATGCTATTGGTTCTGCTTCCAGTAAGTCTAGTGTCTGTCCGTTGCTTCCTTCTTTTGCTTCTTCTCCCAATGCCTGCGCTGCTTTCCTCTGAATAGGTCCAAGGCAATGGTATGTACTAATTACAGTGCTTCTTTGCCACAATTAAAAAAAAGACTCTTAGTTTGAAAGAAAAGGAGAAGTAACCTTGTAACAGTCTTGGACAAAAAAGTTATGTCAAGTTATGCAGTACAATCATGCAACAAGCTTTCATTGCATTGATATATTTGCACCATTCAACCATTTCAATATCGCTGCATGATGTTTTATATTTTTACAGATTTGAAAAGCAAAAAAAAAAAAAAACAACCCTTGGGCTTTCCCTCTTTCTTTTTCTTCCTTCTTTTTTTTTCTTCCTCCTCCTCTTCCTCCTTTTGCAAAATAGGACAGATATAATTCTGAAATTGCTTGAAAGCATTTCCTTGGCTAATTTCTGATAATCAACTTCTATATATTCTCATGGATTTGTATTTCTGTAATCATATTCCTAAAGCAGCCAGCAACTGACCACAAGCTCAGTCTATATGGTCAAAACAATATTCCCAATCATTGGCTATAATAACTATTTTGCACAACATCCTCGGTGCCAATTTTAAGAAAAAAAGAGTTACGTTTTTTTAGACATTATTTATGAGTTAACTCACAAATTTTTATTTTTATTTTTAAATCTGGAAATGAGTGAGAACCTTGTGGGTGCTGCATTGCTTAGCTTGGTGTATATTACCTGAGCAGTGTTTGGATTTTTAATATTTTCCCACATCGTGGTTCTGGATCTGCTCATACAAAAAGTGTATCAGGAAAAAAAACTTCTAAATATTTAATTATGACAGCCAAATGCTCTTGGTCTATCTGAAATAAAGCCCAAAATCTTACACCTGCTATGAAAGTTATTATTACCAGTGAATCATTATGAAGTAAAATTTCTCCTTCAGTTAATTTTTTGTAAAAGCTTAGTTCAGTTTGTTGCCATGTGCTAGCTTGAGTCACGGCTTACTTCATGTTAAACAAATAAATTCATATTAGGTATTCATGACTCTAATTATAAAACTAATTACAGTTCATTGTTAGATTTTTATTTTTCAAAAATATCAAGCACAATAGAGAAAAATCAGAGTAGTAACATCAACAAGTTATATTATTTGAAGAACCTATAATGGGTTGTTTAAATTTTATGATAGAAGAATCATATCTTATCTTTCAGTTCTGCATAATAGAGTAGGGAGAGACATATTTTTCTATATATTGATTTTTGCTTCTTCCAAAAAGCATTCATTACTTCCATACTGGATGCTACCTATTATCTTCCTTATCATCACTTGCAATTCAACATTTCCCCATTTGCAACAAAGATTCTATCAAAGTACACAAATTCATACATTTTCACCATTATTTATGTCATAATTGTTCGGTCCATTTTTTCCTTGTCAAATACAATTTACATTGGACTTTGGAATATTGATTTTGGCTCCTGTGACATTATGGCTTATGTAACATTTCCTGTAAACCATTCAGGTTCATGGGACCATTTTCATAACCAGTGCATGCACATTACATTCCCAACCAACAAATCTCAATAGTACCATCATAACCCTGGTGGCATAGTGGTTAGAATGCAGTACTGCAGGCTAACTCTGCCCATAGCCTGGAGTTTGACCCTGACCGGCTGAAGGTTGAATCAGCCCTCCTTCCTTTCTAGATCGGTAAAATGAGGATTGTTGGAAGCAATATGCTGAGATTGTAAACTGTTCAGAGAGGGCTGTAAAACACTATGGAGCGGTGTATAAGTCTAAATGCTATTGCTATAATTTGTCTGTTAAAATACTGAGCCATTCTGTAAGTGTACCATTTATTCTCATCCATGCTTTATTCCATCACATCCCACATTCAGCAACAAACCTCTATAGTACTTGCTTAAAACATTCCATAATCCAAGTCTATTCACTTTTATTGTACAGTTACCTGAAATCAACCATTGTACAATATACTTTCTTTTTTTCTTACATCCATACATTGATAATGATTTTCTGAAGGACAAAATACCTGGTCTACACATGCTGTGTCTAGTAGAAAGATGCACTGCAGTCACCCATTGACAGATTAAATTTCACCCTTTCAATCAGAATTTTTCCCAAAATCTTAAGAAGCACATTGAACTAAATACTATGTAAATTTTCCATTCGCTCTTGTTACTGTCCTTGGTGCTGTCTAAGCTTGTTTGCTTGTAGACATTTCATTACCAACTATATAACTTCATCATCTTTTGATCATCATCATCCCTTTCCCTTTATGTCGGGAAACACTAACCACATTCTTCCAACCATCTGGCATATGTATGTTAAAAGATTCATACAACCTTTTCCCGAACAGATAAATATCCATATTTTAACATTTATCCAGTCATAATGTCCACACCTGCAACCTTATCATTTTTATTCACTTATAAAATAACTTCCTTTCCTTGGAAAGAATTCAAACTATTTATAGCATACTTCTGAAGGCTCCCTGTTTAATCCTTTTCACTATTTCCAAAGTATTTTTTCTTTCTTTTGAAATTGTTCTGCTTTTTATCTGTTATACTCTGACCACAATCTTTTATTTTTTTTCTATATATGTACACATTATATGACACATAATCATTATATGACAGTGAATTTTATTTTTTCAGCAATTATTCTCTTAAATGCATTTGCTTTTTATCCTTTTGCATCCTCTTGCATGTCATTATTCCACCAAGTAACTTTTTTCACGTTCCCATTGCCTTACTGACTGCTTTTCAGTGGTAATCCTAATTGTTGAAAGTAATATCCATGTCCTCTGCCCCATTTCAGTTCTCGATTCATTCTGTGGAAATTCACACAGCTTGTGCCCATGAAAGTGGCGAATCTGTTCCATATCCTGAATTTCTCATATGTGGTATATCCTTCTTTGATTCTCAGTCTTTCTTCATAATTATATTAATCATGCTTTTGAATATATATTTATTCCTCTGCCACATTGATAGACATACAATTGAATTATGTCTTTGAAACAAACAAACCATTTAATAAGCATGTACTTTTAAGTCTCAATTCTCATTCATTCTTGGATATTCAAATAGCCAAATCACTTTTTATTTTATATCCATCTGTCCGTTCATATCCCCAAAGAGGGTTGTTTGTTTTAGTTCCACAAATGCATAACTCACATTTTTTTTCATTTGTTTGTTTTATGGATAACTTTTCCATTTAGCAGTCTTACATTCTAAGTGACAGTGTTCTAAATACCTGTCTCTTTAGGTCCACCTTGACATACAGTGACTACATGGCCAAGTCCATGCTTTTTTGGGAGATTTGTTCATTTATTTATTTATTCAATTGCTGAAACTACCCAACTCAATCAAGTGACTCTATGCGGCTTATAAGTCTAAAATTATGAAACAATTAAAATAATTTTTTAAAATGTAATAACTTAAAAAAACATCCACAAAATAAATAAGTATAAACAGTGGGTGTGATAACTAACTAACATCAAGGCCAAGTAACAGGACCCTTCACACAATCCAAGCCCCAGGCCCAGATACATAGCCAAATTTTTAAAGCTTTGTGAAAAGCCAACAGGGTTTGGGCTATTCTAATCTCAGAGAAAAATATTCCCTAAGGAAGGGACTGCAGCAGGGAAAAAAAATCTGTCTTCTACTTTCCTCCAATCAACATTCTTTGGCTGATGGGTTCTGCAGCATGCCCAATCTGGGCATGCAGTTCTTATTACTAAGGTTGTGTGTGTGAGAAACCACTTTCCAAACATCTCACACTTTTGAAAAAGATCTTAGAAGTTACTTTTCCTTTTCTTCAGACTGTGCATGTATCATTTTTAAAAATACTATTATATGTACATATAATACTTGTCAGTGATGTGATTTATCTTTTTCTAAAAAATTATATTTTAGAACACGGCTCTAGATAAAGAAAATCAGATATTTTGCAACAAGCGCTGTCAAATCCCAGGTCAAGCTGATGTGAAGTAAATCACCAAGATAAATCCTGCTCCTCAGCCTTCTACAACTGATTACAAGTTGTCTTCTCTTGCTGCTTCTCAGCTACTCAGACTTTCTTCCTACCTTGAATCAGCATGTCATGAGCCTGCAGGATTAATTTAAGAGAAGTTCTAATGAAATCCACAGCTAGGTCAGCTTCTGCTCTCTTACCCTTGCTACTGTATTTTTTTCATATGTCTAAAAGGGATGCAGGTTGTATGTACAGTAGATTTTAATACTCTACCTATTACATTTGGGAATTCTTATGTTTTTAAATGAATTTGTGTTCAGTATAATTTCAAACATACAAATGAATTTATCTTCTCATACTTGGATATACAAACTTTAAATAGGTATAACTATTAAGGAGCCTCATCCAACAAAGTCTAGATTTTTCTAAAAGAAATGCTAGACTAAAAGGTAGCGGAACTCATTTCTTTAATTTAAAAATGCAGATCTAAAATGGTCCTGGAGAGAAGCAACATTATTCCCAGTGGCAATTTGTACTATATTGAAAGTCAAGTTGTGGAGGTTTCAATAATGGTGTGAATGGATAGCACACTTATTTTTGACATAAAACTTTTTGATTAAGTAGCATCAAGTTGGTGTTGACTCTAAGTGATCACATAGATAAGAAACATAAATTTAAACCTTGTGGAATTTAATATAGAATAACTCAATCATTGACAATCATTTTGCAACCAACTCCATTTATGAATGAGTGTGAGTGTTTTGAAGATTAGTAAAGATTTTGCAGGTTGTTTCCTGCTTCTCTTTTCCTGTCATGAATGACCAGGTGTTTTTTTTCTTGGAACAGAAAGCTTGCTGCATGGTGCATTATCTAAAAAAAGAGCAGTATATTTATAGCAAGCTAGTGTAATAAATGAACTACTAGTCACCAACACCGAATGCTGTCAGCATTGTATTTTTTTAATTAGCCCACTCTTAAAGAAAGTCATCAAATGTTTGGGGAACTATAATGCTAAATGTGCAGTGAAGGGTAGATGGAGTTGTATATTAATGCTTGTTTCAATATTGTATGTTCTCTGCTTGTTTTCTTTTTTCTTTCTAACAACTTTAAATCATTTTCTATTAGCTCTTTACATTAGAACTAAGAACTGCAATAAACATTTTTCTTCAAAAGAGTAAGTAGTAATTTTTTTTTTGAGAACTTATAAAGCAAGTCCAGGATTTCTAATTACCTTGATTTCCCTTCCATTCTGGGTACACATTATGTTCTCAAATTTGATAACATAATTTTATTTAATAGGATCAGGCTGATTTTTCTTTTATGTTTCAGGTGTGTATTATTACAATAGAAACCTTTCTACTGAGTATAGGTATACAATTGTTGTGTCATTCAGTTATTTCCAGACATTATTTTGTTTTACACCTAAGGCTGTCTTCACCTTAGTATTTGCTTATGTTTAAATCAGAATAACAGCTAAGAGATTTTATTTATTTTAGGTATGATAGCATACTTAGTATAGTCTTAATTTTGCTGTGGGCACTTTTAATGTGAATTAAATATATTAATCCCTTTCCCTGATGTAACTCTTGTATGAAAATTGGACCGCAAAGTTACCAGGGAGTAGCACACATTAACCAAGTCTAATGTGAAAATAGTTGTTACGCATAATTTTAAACAATTTCTTTCTGCAGTATTTCAGGTGTTCTGTTTGCTTCTATAAATATTATGCATACTCTTCTAAAACTTTCTATAAAGATTTATGCAGAGCTACACAAAAGTTATTAAAAGAAAAAAATCAATCCAAACAATATTTTTCAAATATTTCATGTCCAAATATTTAAATATTACATTTTAAAAGAAACAATTTTTGCATCTCCCTGAGTCCCACATGAAATTCCCCTCGAAGCTTCCAAGTTTGACGTATTAGTCGTATAATGATTTGTTCATAAGTAACCTGTTTTGCTGAAGCTATATTTCAGCAAGTATAATGGATCCTAAATTACTTTCCCAAATTATGCTTTCTGAAATTTCCATGCTATCCCCTTCCTTTTCTTCTCCTCCTCCCTACTTATTTTACCCATTTAGATTATTTATCAGTTCAGACCAGTATTGTTTCTGCTTATTAATACTGGCTCCTGTTCTTATTCTGTAGTAAAGAAAAAAGAACTACCTCTTTTATATTCTTGATTTCAATAATCCCTATGAAGCCAGTATTACTCAACATTATTGATTTCAGACTGTGGGAAATAGGACACAATTTCAGTGTTGAATTGTGGCAATGTTCCCACTAACCCTGCCTACTATATTGTCAAAATCAACTTCAGTCTTCAGTCTAATCAATTCAGACTGCAATCCTGAAACTTCAGATTTAAGTACTCAGTTTTCAGTTAACATAAACAAAATCAGGAATATATTGTGCCTGTGCTTCAGGAGCTTAGTTTTGAATAACTTTGAGATTAATCAGTCAACTGTACACAATGTAATCTAGGTAGAAAGAATGGCACTATATTAGCATAATTTAATGCCTATGATTTCTAGCTTTTTATTTTTATTTTTAGCATAATACTCAACATGTAGTGACAAATTTAATTTCTTTTCCTCCATCTTAGGGGTTCCAATTGTTTAAAATTTGGTGGTCCATATCCAGTATACTTTGAAGTCAGTGTTCAAATAATTGTACCCTTTTCCCATTTTACTAGGATGATAAATGTTTATGTTCTAATTGCTTTATATAAAAAAGTTTTTTTTTTAAAAAAAACCCTTTCATCAGCTCACTGGCCATGTGGTCAAATATTAATGATAGAATGTTCCTGGTGAAAAACCATCCAGTACCTCATACGTTGGCTATGCTTTTCTGATATAACAAATGAAAAATATTCTTGGGTTTGTAGTCTTTCTTTGTATGAATATATTTTGGCATCCGAAAGATTACAGTGGCACAAGAAATTACCCAATAAAACTCTCCTGTCTCAAATCAAAACCACATCCCATTCAAGAAACAAAAGCAAAGCAAGGACACATCTGTTCTAAGCACAAGGAAAACCAAAGAACAGACATATCACATCAAGCCCTCCATGAAACACATATAGCATACACATATAGACAGTTGACTGGACCTTTAGTAGAATGCATAGAAGAATAGAGGGTTGAATCTTCTTCTTTTCCTAATCAAATCTAAACAGTGCCTTGGTTTTACACAGAGCACAAAAAGAAATGAACAACAATGTTAAGTTGGACATGTGACTACAGATGTTTGAATTCAAAATTGAGAAGGAAGGAAGAGTTTAGGAGCAAAGGTTACTTTTTGTTCTGGATTTTGGTGATTAATTTTTAGATGTTTCCTATATCATTGGAAGACAGTCCTTTTTAAAAAAATATAACATTGTAATTCAACTGTGCTCAGGGTTTTTAAACTATCATGTATCTTAACAATATAAGCACAGCCGGTCTTCTGGTTTGGTCAACTATTATCTGAGTATATTCAATAAAGCTTTTGTTTGACTTGGAAGAGGAGAGTTTGATTATACTTGCAAAGTTCAAGGCCACAACCATCATCCATTACATATATAGAAGCTAAATTTGTAGATGGTGTTAGGTCTGTGCTAACAGAAGTGTAGCAATAAATACACATTTGGCATTTGCTGTGTTCTCTGAAAATGTTTGATACATGCAGCAGTAACTATAACCAAAATTTCCTATTAAAAAGACAAGATTTACAATCATTTTGTTTTCAGAGTTCTGCATTGTTTCTTATGTTCCTGTTGTAATAAATGAAGCATTAAAATACAAATGCCTTTTTTATTTAATATCTTGTTTCAAACTGAGTTTTCCCCTTTCTGATGCTCATATAAAGAAGGGCTATTTGAATATTAGGAAAAAACATTAAAATTGCTTCAAATAATTAGTTGAAGAAATTATATACCAACAAAGACAGAGAAATGTAAATTTCAAATCTTAAACCACAACTTATCAAGAAATAATTTTGCAGTGCATACTAAAAACAATACTTTTAACAACTATATTCACAGAATTCTGCACAGCAATCATATATTTAGTAGAATTTATGCAACACCAAAATAACATTGTTCATAATAAATTTTATTTAGTTTCCCAAGAGCTTGAAGACAGATTGTCAGCATGATTGAATCAGATTTGATGGGAACATGTCTTGATTTTAGATCAATATAAGGCTTGTGCTATACAGTTCTCACTAGTTGTGTTGTAGAGACACAATAGCTTTTTCCATTTTAGGTGCTAAAGGAAAATTGCAGATCTTCAGCACAAGTGTTTTTTTTGGATCCACACATAGTTTCAAAAAGTATAGTAGACAATAGAATACTTCCAAAATCCTCAAAATAGATCTTAATTTGGAAGAACATTGGGCCTGATGAAAGGATAAGAAAAATATGCTTGATGTATAAATTCTGCTTATGATTATTTCTCTCTTAACCACACAACAAAATAACAAATTAATAATTTAAAAGGCATACTAATCACCTAAATCTAGAATCACGCTTGATTTCACGATCATGTGAAAACAAAATTACATTACATAATTTAAGTATTCTTGATTTTCAGAAAAGTCAGTGCTTCAAGTTTGCTATCACTGTAAAAGTACAAGACAAAAGGGAAGGGAGGGATAAGCACAGTTTAAAATGTCAGTATTATAACTGATTGCTGGTATTATAACCAACTTCCTTTGTTATAACAATTTCCATTGTTAAAATCAAATATTCCATAAGATTATAAAGATTTACATGAGAAACATGTTTCATAATATAGCTAATACAAGAATTATAGCCATCCTATTACAGTCTCCCCCCCCAGTATAATGATCAAAATAGATTTACTATGACTAAAAAATATAGATTTTCTTTATAAGCTACAGAACCCCCAACAATCATCTTCTGTTTTTTCCCCATCCCAAAAAGTCAAGCAAAGTCTACAAAAATAGCAATTAGCTTCAAAAAATAGCATCTCCCAGCAAATTTAAGTTACATTCAGATATATTAACTATTTATAAGATCTAGAATAGACAAGATAGTAAAGAGAGATGTGTATGTTTGAAGTCTCCATATGAGAAGAGCTGCACGGCCACATCAATTTAATCCATTTTTCAATATCTGGTTTGGTATTCATGATGCCACCTGTTGAAATCATTGTAGAAAACCACTATGCTGCCAGAAGCCATGCCTGTCATTATACACCTGTGAAGGAAAAAATATGGAGAAAAAAATACCACCAAATCATTATGCTGAAGTAACACTTAACTATACATAGCTTTATGAAGATTAAGTTAAACCATAGATAAAGTTGTGTTTGAAAACTCAAACAAACGTTTTGAGACTTAATATTTCTTTTCATTCCATCAGCTACATATTTTTCACTGCAAAAAAAGTTGCCCAAGTTGGGACTTGTTTAAATGTCTCATCCAAAACTAGTGTGGTCAGAAATGTCTAATTACATATAGCAAGTCCAGTTGAGAAGCAAAGAATGGGATTAAAAGAGCATAGAATCCTTTTATTCTCAAATCTTTCCACTTCCCCCCCCCCACCCAATTTGGCTATTTTGAAGTAGGAATTTGTTCACTTTCAAAAGAGCCAGTGGATGGGAACAACTATAAAATAAACATGCTGTTTTGAATCATTGATTTGTGCGTGTTAACAGCTCTATATTTGAAAAAATCTTATATGAAATATATGATTTTCAGTGCTTCAAGTTCTGCTATCAATATAAAAGTACAAGACAAAATGGAAGGGGCAATTAACATTCAGATCTCTCTCACCTTTGGTCATATGAAAGAGTCATCGATCGGATTCCAGCATCACAACCAGGATAGGCAAAAAGCTGCTTGAAGTCATACACTTGCCAAACCATAACAACTCCATTGTCTCCTCCTGTTAGGAGATACTGCCCATCACGGCTCAGTTGGATTGCCTAGAACAAGGAAAGTAACTTTAAATAATGAAACAATTTTCACATTAACTTTCTATTCCTCAATTGCTATTACTTATCATAAGACCAGGTTACTTTTTACGAGGGTGGGATCTATAGAAAAGAGAGGTTAAATAAACACATATTTTAATCATTATTTTTGAATGTAAAACATCAATATAGTGGGAACTAGGGCTACTTGGATTCTAGGGTATTAATTCTCTAATGAGCCATAATGATAGGTTACAAGCACACTTGCTATAAAATGCATTATCCCACTCTTCTGAATTTTATTTATTATACATGTTACCCTAAGAAAAAAGGAATATATGCTTTTTATAGACTGATGCTGGCTACTATTGCTAATGATCTTTTAAATAGGTCTGTATATAAGCATGGTTGTTTGAAGACAGAGATAATGACAATAACTCCTGTTTTACTTCATCTAAAAGCAAGATTGTGTCATAATTTCTATTTTTTACATACAAGGATTTAGAAATTCATGCAACCTTTCAATCCCAAATCAAAGCATGGTTTGAAAACCAGTTCACACAGCTGTATTCTTTTATTGACTCTTCACTACAAGGCATGCAGCATGACTGTTTTGAGCCTAGGATGGGGTCTTACCAGCCTCATATCCATGTCAATGCAATGAGACAATCACCGAGACAGCATAAGAAATGCTCTTTAGGCATACGTCTGCCATATAGAACATTTTGCCATGGTAACATTTCTAATCCATCTGCTCTTTTATTAATTTATCAATAATTGAATTATCTTTTCAAATGTGCGTATATCCAAATTTCATGTCATAGTTGTTGTTATATTACAAGACTCAAAGTATATGCTAGGAATTTTACAGAGCAACACACACACACATATTTGCTACACTGAGATGCCTAGCAATAAGCGGAAGAATATTGAGTACATTGCTTGTACATAAATGACTGCAGATGGAAACATGACAAACCTAATATGTTGTTTAAAAAAATGCAAGATTCATACTAGCTAACAAAGTAAGTATAATTATTTGTAAGATCATTCATTATAACTGAAATCAATACCTTTCTTTTCCTTGTTTCACAAATGGTTATCTCCTAAGGCTATTTTTTAAATTGCAGTGAAGACCATGACAAATAATTATTTGCTACAGTTATATAAAATTAAGCTGATGAAAATCTATTAACCCCATGGTTATGGTTCAATTGAGTCTTATACTGGAGGCTTTTTATTTATGGTATATTAAAAGCTAAATTAAAGCCATTAATCTTTAATTCATCTATCAGTGAACTCGGTGTATTTCAGGAATAAAAATAATGGGATTTGGACTTTACTAATAAATGTAGAATTTCACTGACCTATCTAATTGTGAATGGAAACTGAATAGAAAGAATGTACTTAAACATCAGAATTTCACTTGTATAGCATGCCTTCAACATTTAGCTTCAACAATTAGCAAATTAAAAAATGGTATTTCTCAAATGGGATAGCAGAAGGTTTAAATATAAGAATAATTTGTCTTAATATAAAAAGTATTAGGAATTTTACTATTTCAGATACAAGGGGCTTCAAAACATAGTTTAAGACATTCTTAATATTGTGTGGTTTCTAGTTCACACTTCATTGAAGAGTCTCAAAATTCAGATTTTTGAAAGACCATTATTTACAAAAAAAACAAAAAAACCCAGACCTGTCAGCCTGACAATATTGGTATAAAGCAGCAGGAGACTGTAAGATACTTGACTTTTCCAAACAGACTCAGGAAAGAAAAATAAATTGGTTCCGTTGGGTGAAATAGCACGTTGGCCTTGTTTAGGGTAGAATAACTTTAGTTCTTTGGACTGCCTGCCAACTTAGATTTAAGTTACTCATTAAGATATCTAAACACTGTAAAGCAGATCTGCTGTGATATTCTGTTAGCCAAAGTTCTACTGAGAAATGCAATATTTAAAACAAAAACAGGTGGAAAGCTTTGATTATGCTCTGAGTATATCCAGACGGCCTAAAGTTTTTTTGGTAGCATTTCTTGTACTTGTGTACAAGATAGTTAGGAGATTAAATAAAACAACTGGAATTTTCAGCCTTTTCAACATTCTGCAAACCAAACTTGCATGGATGTAAGAAAGTATTCTGAAATTTCAACAAGAAATATTTTTTTTGCTCCATATACTACATTTTATAATACAAACTGTGAAGCTGCTGGACTCTAGTGCCTTGGGCAGAGACATTTTGAACACAGTTGTTTTAATCTTTCAGTTACCACTTCGCTTACAAAATGATAAAATACAGAAGCTCTGGGGAAAACACCATGAATTGTTTGAGAGTAACTCATCTGGGACTGTTTGGAAAAAATAATAGCATGGGATTGTATATACCACTGGCCTGGATAGATAATTTCCATTGCATAAAAAATGGCCTTGCAAGTGACAACACTGCAGAAATTGTTTTACCAAGCAAAAAATATCAGGATGTTTTATAGATTTACTGATTTAGCTGACAACATTATCACAACAGAAAGCGGCTATCAGCATTTTTACTGTAGGAAATATAAAACAAAATCACTACACTGAAGAATTAGGATAAGATACATATAAATACTTGAATATGAATGGTGAAGGAAGGTAAAAACCTATTTTTTTAATATAGCTGGTAATGATCTAAGTGCATATAATAAGAACATGCCTACAATATCCCAACCCTCTTTTTCTTATCTTCCCCAATTTGAACAGGTACAGTTGCAAAATACAGCAAATATATTATCTAAATTGAGCAACAATGACTTCTAACAATCAACTAACAATAGGATTCTGTGAGGCAAAGGGTCCATGCAAATCACCTCAAAATAAGGGTTCTGGTGGATTTATTCCCAGGAAACTAAGTAACATTGAATGTTAAAGATGGATTTCCTTCATTGTTGAGGGCCCAAAACGCTCAGTGTTTCCCACACTTAGGGCATTCAGACTATCGCCATTTTTCTTTTCTGCATGAATCCTCCAGGGGTTTCTCATATTCCACCACAGTTGCAATAGTAGCACCCTAATCTGATCTCCACTGAAGAAGCTCAACAAATAATAGTTCTAATGTGGCTTTGTTCCATGGTGAACAAAAGCAGCAGAAAAGAGCAGTGGGTTACTTTTTCCAATTCCTAAGTATATCTGGAGCCCCAGTTGATATCAAGCACTTGTCTAAGTGCAATCATTCAGGAACCAGATATGTTTCTCATTTGATGTTGCTTTGCCCACACAACTATCTTTCCCTATTCACTTTCTCTGTTGTTTCTGTTAAATTTTGACTACCCTTGTTAACAACCAGACCAAACTGAATTAATAATACCTTGTACTATAGAGAGAATAAGATTTGTGTGTACATCCCATGTCCAGTATTTTGTGAAACCAGAAGGCTATGTAAGATGAATCCATTCTCTGACAAGAATCAAACGAATAAAAAAATAATAAAATGTTATTTTGAAATGAGGATATAGTTTATGTGTAGATACTGGGCTCTTCCATAGTGATGGGCACTGTATATATAACTATGTCTTCCTGAGCTTTGGGTGCAATACAGTATAACTCTAAAAGTTGCTATGAAATTATAATTTCTAAAAAAGATAGAACATTATTTAATATGCAAATATAATAATGTCATTCATTCAATTCAATTTAAATTAAATCGAATTGAATTTTCTTTTTGCCTGTAGCCATTTTTTGCAGAGCAGCCCCAATATACTATTCAAGCCAAGTATGGCCAAGTATGGTGTGCGCTATATTGTTCAGTAAAACATTGTTTCTATTTTGAATTATGAACATGCTAAAAATTAACTTCCAAATTAATGTCTGTTACTACTGATGAAGATACTACAGTTATTTCATATGTGACATTAAATAATTTATAAATTATACAAGTATTCAATAATTATCAAATACAATATAGCAGAGTGAGATATATTTTAAAGGACCTAGATTTAAAAATAAGACTTTAATATAAGATACTCACCCTGATATTATCATCTGTTTCCATAGTGGAGTGTAGTTTTCCATTCACACTGAATACACAAAAATGACCATTGTCATAGTATATAACACAATGACCCTCCCTTGATGCTTGGATAAGTTTTGCTTTCACACAGTTTTCAGGAGCTTCTAAAGTCCTCAGTAGATCCCCATTCATAGAATGTATGAGACATGGTCCTTCTGATGAGGGAGGTTAAAAAATACAGCCATTAAATATTCAATATTAACTGGTTAAATATACCAAGTTGATTTGGCTTTACTAAAATAAAAATAACTGATTTTAATGTTCAGTTCTAAATAATATCTAATAGTTATTAACAGATACTGGTAGATGTACAGATGACAAACAGATGTTGCTGTACAACAATTTTCAGAATCAATCATGAATTGCCTTATTAGAGCTTCTGGGAAGCACAAAGTTATGTGAAAGGTAATAGGTTGCTCCTGCAGTGATTGTAACAATTCTTTGACTTTGTTTAACCAAACCTTTTTGCTCCTACTGCTTTTCCTCAAAAGCCATAAAAACCACATAATATTTATACGAAGCAAGCATGCATGTGTCTGTTTATTTGAATCTATTTATGTGGTTTCCCATCTCACAAATTAAACTGGGTGGCTAACAAAGTTTAAGAAATATAATATATATACACTATATACAAAATACATTTCCCAACCAAGAGAAAGTAGTTCCTGAAAATGCTATATACTAACAGCTTGGGCTCAATTACTTTCCCAGTCCCCATGCCTGGGAAAACAAACATGTCTTCAAAGTTTCTGAAAGGTGAGCAGAGTCAGGGCCATCTGTACCTTAGGCAGTACAATGTTACAGAAGAAAGCCAGATCTATGGAAAAGGCTGTGGACTTGGGTCCCTCTAATCAGAGGTGTCAAACTGGCGGCCTGTAGGCCGGATGCGTCAACATGCAGGCCACACCCACCCTGGCTCCAGGAAGGCAAAAAAGTCACGATACGTCACGTGACACAATCAAGTTTGACACCCGTGCTCTAGATGATAATCTCTTACTGATGGAACTGGACCATGCCCCTTCTGCCCAACTTAATGGGACAAATAAAAACTATTGGCACAGAACACAAAGCTATGCAAAGGCCTGCCTGGCTACAGCTGCCATTTGCTTTCTGAACAAGAGACTTGAGTTCTGGAACACACTCAAATTGCACACATTTCTGTATGCAGTAGTGCAACCCCACCAGAACTAAGGATGAAAATGATCAGAGAAGACAGATTAAAGTCTTTCAAAACCAGAAACCTTGAGAACTCCATCACCAACTCAGCCATGGAGTCCAGCAGCTCTGCCAGGGAGGTTGCTATACAGCATCAATCTCCTTGGCACAAAAGCAACACTCCCATTTGATCCTTGGACACAAACTTAACAAACAGGGTTTCATATCCAGTCACCACTGGGGCAGCATCTTGTATACCACCAGAGAGTCCTGTATGACCAGATCCACTCCACCACTCTTGCGCCTGGGTCTTGGCTGATACCACACCTCAAGCTCAGAGGACAACCCTACTTTCAGCAGCCATCCAAGATCTGCCCTTTCATCCATAATGAAATCACAGATGTAGGAAGCTGATATTCTAAATGTATAAGCATCTTCATGATTAGATTCATTATTATAAGAAATAAGTATTTCCAAGAAAAGGTTTAAAAAACATAAAATGCACCTTTAGAACCACTTATCACTACACCAAGTTCAGCACAAATTGCGGCACAGGTAATCTCATAATCATGTCCAGTCAAGACTGCCCGAGGAGCAGCAGTTTCACCTGTAAGGAGATCAATAAAACAGAAGTTTCTTAGTAATCTATAATTAATATATTTTAAAACTTTCACAATTAAGCAAATGTATAATTCAATTCCAAATAACAAAAAGGAAATATTTGAACTGGAATTATTCTGTGCATTTGGTTCTCACTAGATACCTTGTAAAAATATATTTTATAGCGCATTCAAAATCCAAAAAAAGTAATATCACAAGTGCACAAGACCAGTTTTTCATCAAAGCAATCCTTCCACATGGCATACTATAGATGGGAGAGATATAGAAAAAACTCTTTTCAGCACAAGAAAGCAAACAAGAGTGCAAGGAGTTCCATTTGTATATTAAAACAACTATCCATGCAAGATGTAACTCAACTGACTGGGACCATAGCCCAATGGTCAAGCTCAGAATTTTATATTAAATTATCATCCTAAAGCGTAGAAGCTGCTGCAGCTTCTATCCTACACTGCATTTTGGGAACATTAGGTACTGCTTATGGGATTTTATGGATAAATTGCATCCACTGATCTATTCTCGTCAGCATTTCTTTTAATTTGCATAAATTTACATGATCTGTTCAAAAGGCGTTAAAACTGAATCTATAGAAACTTGAATAATGATGCCAGTTAATTTAGCTGATATTATTTTAATATTCTATTGCTTCAGTAATAGCACTGATATTTGGTGTATTTGCATATATGTTTCATTTCAGTTTCTAGTAACTTCTACAAATTTTATAATAAACATCTTTGCTGTGCATTTTAACACAACCCTTGATTTATATTTCCCAAATGTGCAATACCTAATATGCAAACTGAAAAGCAATTTTCTTTCTCCATTTAAATCAAATTGTGAGTTGCAGTCCTTCATTTAGTCAAAAGTAGTTAAACTACAATTTCTGGAAAACTGGATATAATATATATGCATTTTTCCATGTACCATTCCAAACATCTAGAGTTGGCTTTGAATATAATAGTACCACTTTCATGAATTAGGACTTTCAATAGAACTTGTCTGAAGTATATCAGACTCATGTTTACAAAGGATGAGTAGTGCATGTTTATAATAAAAGTTGTAATAATCTATTCATCCAAAGAAATATAAGTTATTCTGGGATTCTTAGACCCATGTGGCATTTGAAAGATTTATGAAGAATATTACATAATAAAATCAAATGTTTAAATGCTAAATATTCAAAGTCAGTCACTCAAATGGTTTTAAAGCTTAACATTAGACACAAGCCAAAAGCAATACAAGTAATATGTTACTAATCACAGTAATATGCTATTAAACTATAGTTATAATAGATGCAATTATATATATAAAATATATAGTAATATATATGTCACTGTACATTTGAACTAGCAACTTCATTGTGACAGCAGGATCTTTCACACAAATATGTTCTGAGAGGTATTCAATCTAATACGTTTGTCTTTTAAAATATGTAATGAGTGTAGGTACATATGACTATTGAAATAAATTATGTATGATTTTTAATTAATGAAATGCTGGATTTGAAGGTGATATATTTAAAAGCTTATGTTATTTTTTTCATTGAAGGGTCCTCCTTCTAATTATAAAACATGAGTCTTTAGAAAAGTCAGCCTGCTTCCTTTGATAATAATGTTAGGTACTTAAGTCTTCCGTGCTTCTGATGTTTCCAAATAATGGGCTCAATTCAGAAGTTGGTGGCAAAATAGAAGAGATTTCTTACTGCCTCATAAGATTGTCATGGTTTTCACCAAAGCAAAGGGAAAGTTTTACTTTGTAGCTGTTTCAAGGGATGTCATCTCAAACTTCTTTAAACTTTTCAAAGTGGCTTTATGTCTTCTTTGAAATCCTTGGCTAGTGATTTCAAAGAAGTGAGGCTTTGTCCCCTAAACAGGTTTATGATTACTTTAAGGAAGGCTTAAACTTATGTTAATTTTCAGCCTTCTGAAAATCTACAGGAAGATTAACAAAATGAAATGAAACGTTTTTCTTTGTATATAAAATATAACTGTTTTTCAGTTCTAAAAAGAGTTCTCTAAAAGAGAGTGTAATATTTGCATTGTTATGAAGAAATTACTATTTTTATTTATTTCTCCCAGGTCTGATTTTGTAATGGATTTTTTTTTTAAAAAAAAAATCTGCATTTCTTTGAGAGGTAACTGAGTGAACTCACAGTAGTGACTTGTATACTGTATATTGCAACATTTCTTTCAATAAATTCCAGTAGGAATTGCATTCCATTCTTTGTTTTACAAAATAATCAATTCTTTTAAAAAAGAACCTTTCCTAAAATGAATAAAATTAGGCTACTTAGAATTTACAGTTAAATAATTATCGGCCATAGCACAAGCCCCCTGGAATATCATTCCTGTGGAGGTTTCATTGGCCTCAACCCCGCCCCCCCTTGTGCATCCATAAACTCTTGAAGATTTGGCTTGGCTTTGCCTAGGGACCAGGTACATGACGGAAACCATCTCGTAGCTATGTTCACTGTTACTGACATTTTATGTTCTTTTTCCTGGCTGGTGTATATTTTATGATTTTTATATATTGTTTTTATCTTTTAAAAATATTGTTAGCCATCCACAATCCTATGTTGAGTTGGGCATCCATATAAATATTCTAAATAAATAAATAAATTAGGCAAGCAGCTGAGAGCTGAACAAAAACGTCTCAGTCAGTATAGCATTCTAATGTTTAATATGAATTATACTGTCAAATTATAATTGTTACACTGCCATCTGGCTGCTGCTTTATTATGCTTATCTTAAAAGAAAATAGATTAACAAAACTTAAATGCATCACATAAAAACCTAAAGTGATTGTCAGAGTAAAACAAAGTTATTAAATATTTAAGTCTGAACAAAATTCTTCAATCAGGAACAACTATACATGGTTTAGAAATTGTTGCAGGCATGCACACAACAACATGTCAGATTGTTACCAGGAACTTACAGTATTATATTACTGTAATTCTATTGTTTTATTCTAACCCAGTAATTTCATAAAAGTATTCTAGGCTGAATGAACATATTAATAATATAAATAACTAATATAAAAAGTCTATAACTCAATGCCATATATATGGTATATATTATGCATATTAATTTAGTATATGAATATCACTTTGTAAAAATAAAACATAGCATTCGTTATAAATCAACAAACAACTGGAACATAAAGATCTGGATTACATCATGGAGCATTAAAGCATTCTGGTCATTCTTTAGAATTTGATGTGTTTCGTTTCAGTTTGTAGCCGAGCTTAAACACAGAAGTATTGAAAAACTGTTCTGCACCTAATCTGAAACACAACTACTATTCTAGCACTCTATAAAGTTAATACCCAGTACACATATTTGTGAGCACAGTGGGAGAAGAGGGATGAACAATTAGCACCTATTGCATCTATTGAGATTCTCACTCAAGTGTGGAACATCTAGTAGGCAAACAAGAATTATATGTACAATCAAGATAGGAGGACCCTGTAAGCGTGGTGTTTTAAATTCTTCACAGCCCCTTTAACAGCATCACTGGAAGAAGCATCTGCATTGTCTTTTGTGTGACTGTAAAGATCTAATCAGAGGGATGTGTATGTGTTGACTGTAAGTGTTTTTGCTTGTTTTTTTGCTTGATCCTGTTGGGAGATAGGCATTGGAGAAGACATGAACACAAGGGAGGGGGGATTGAATGAAAACAGGCAGCATTCTGAGATGCAGCTTCATTTCCTCTCCCATAGGATGCATTGAGGGTTATTTTCTCAATTTGATACCTCCACAGCCCCTAGCTGGTTCCAGGTTGTTTCTGAAACCAATCTTTTTTCTTAATCTATCAGAACTAAATTTGGTTTTATTGTGCTCTGTTTCCAGGGAACAACTCTGCTGAAGACAAACAGATCAATGAACAGACATATGGAATCCCAAGCCTTTTTACATAATTTCTCTACAATATTTCATATGAGTGGAGAATAAACATGAAAGCCAGAAAATTAAAGAAGGCAAAAGCCCTTCTTTTCAAATTGATTCTGAATTAATACTATAGAAGTTTGGATTGTGCTGTCATTCATTTTGTTGATACTGATTTTACAAGATACCAGAAAAAAATATTATGTATGGAAACTAAGCCATATACAGTATATTACAAGCATTCAAGATGATTGAACAATTCTATTATGACAATTGTGTTATATATTCTATGCTATGTGCTATATAAAAAATATCATCAGCTCAGGTTCAACACCAGAGCGCCATGCAATGGGATGAACTCTCATCCTTGCCCCAGCTCCTGCCGACCTAGCAGTTTGAAAGCATGCAAATGTGAGTAGGTAAATAGGTACCACTTTGGTGGGAAAATAACAGTGCTCTGTGACATCATACTGGCCACATAACCACAGAAATGGATGGACTTGAAATGGAGATAAGCACTACCCCTATGCAATGACTATATGTAGAACCTTACTTTTTTCACAAATGAAATTCAATGGTGAAAAAAGTAAGGTTCTACATTTAGGCGGTACCTGGCTCAATAGTACTAACTGTGAGAGGGATCTTGAAGTCCTAGTGGCAATCACTTAAATATGAGCCAGCAGTGTGCTGCAACTGGCAAAACAGCCAATGCCTAGTCCTAGGCTGCATTAACAGAGATAGAATCAAGATCACATGAAGTGTTAATACCACTTTATAGTGCTTTTGTAAGAGCACACTTGGAACACTGCATCCAGTTTTGGTCACCATGATGTAAAAAAGATGTTGAGACTCTAGAAAGAGTGCAGAGAAGAGCAACAAAGATGATTAGGGGACTGGAGACTAAAACATATAAAGAACGGTTGCTGGAATTGGATATATCTAGTCTAATGAAGAGAAGGACGAAGGACGACATGATACCAGTGTTCCAATATCTCAGGGATTGCCACAAAGAAAAGGGAGTCAAGTTATTCTCCAAATTTCCTGAGAGCAGGACAAGAAGCAATAGGTGGAAACTAATCAAGGAGAGAAGCAACCTAGAACTAAGGAGAAATTTCCTGACAGTTAGAACAATTAATCAGTGGAATGACTTGCCTCCAAAGATTGTGGGTGCTCCAACACCGGAAGTTTTAAAGAAGAGATTGGACAACCATTTGTCTGAAATGCTATAGAGCAGGCATGTCAAACTGCCGGCCTATGGGCCGGATGCATCACAACGAAACCGCGCCCACCCCATTGCTGGCAATGGGGAAAAAGTCCCGATGCGTCACGCAACGTCACATGACATCGCAAGTTTGACATGCCTGGTATAGAGTTTCCTGCCTAAGCTGGGGGTTGGACTAGAAGACCTCCAAGGTCCCTTCCAACTCTGTTATTCTGTTATTCTAACTAGCGGAGGGAAATCCATAGGGGAGTCAGCAGCAATCAAGCATATCATTGTTCATATTGTATACATGACATTGAATGTTTCTGTAACTAGTTATAAAGCAAACCCTCAAAATTATTCATGATAGAAAAGTGTAACATGACACAAAAACTATAAATATATCCTGTAATCAGAAACTTTAAACTCCCAGAAAAGAAACTCCATAGCCTGCATGATATATAGCTACTCATCTGAGTAATCCAAAGGCAGTTTGATTAGTCCATTTTAATTGTTGTATGATGAAAACTAAGTATCTAAAATCAAGCTGGCTCTGAAGTGAATTTCATCTTTTCTAATTATACTTAATGAATCCAAGTGACCTTCTGGAAGCAAGTATTTCCCAAGTGAACATATTAACAAAATGACATACAACTGTTAAAACAAAACTGGAAAAATGGATGTTTCTGAAGTGCAGTGGGAAGGATTTAGTTTCAATATTATGAAACAAAATTTTCACACTGGATTACTATGCCAAGGATTGCATTTCAGAGATTCAAATATATGCCAGCAGATGTCACTCTAAGATGCTTGGTTATAGTTAACAAAAATGCCTTTAAAAACAGGCCTGGATGCTAGTTAAAGGCTTCTGCGAAACAATGACAAAACTGTAATTATTTTCAAGAAAATATTTTTAAAAATTCATCATGATTAATAAAACAACTAGTTTGCATGTTCAAGAGTTCATAAAGGGAATATGACTGGTACTCTATATACCTTTCTAAACATACATGCTGACTAATACTTCAACATTATCAAATGATCAGAGTAATTTGATTTCCTGACAAAGTGAAACATAATTTTCTTGTCTAGAAGTATTATTTTACTTTAAAACAATCTATCAGCCCTATCATTTACTTTGTTGTAAATGCCTTGGAATTGCATCCAAGGCATCTATTGGTATTGCTACTATCTTTACTTGTTTTTGTTACAATTGTTGTTCTTCTATTTCCAGGATTATATATTTTGTAATTTTTTTCCAGTTCTTTCCTTCTATTTTCCTGTCTTCAGGCATTGCAAGTGTACTATGCAGACTTTTTTGTCTTTCTTATCAACAATTGTTAAATCTGGAGTGTTGTGTGGCAGATGCTTGTCTGTTTGAAGCACTTTAGCTTCTTCATTTTCTATAACTTTGCCTTTTTTGTGGTCTTACCAGTTCTTGCTTGAAGCGCAAGTAGTATTTCTTACGGATATTCCAATGCACCATTGCTGATACATTGTCATGTCATTGTTTGCGCATCATTATTATTATTGTTGTTGTTGTTGTTGTTATTATTATTATTATTTTTATAAATCAATTTCTTTTTTTATTTTATTACTATAATGTATAAAAAAGAAAAACCAAACAAAAAAGCCAAAATACAAACCAATATGAAAGAAAACCAAACAAAAACTTGTTATTACAATTGATATGTAATATGCAAGTCAGTTTATAACAGCAATATAAACTTGTTACATATCATTACTGATAGTTACTATAATCATATTGCTTGATCTTTTCATTTTGTCTGATTAAAGTCAGAAAGTAAACACATTTCTTCATTTCTAACCACCCAAATAATTTAGTTTCATTCCAAATATGGTAAGTCCACAAAACTTCTTCATAACTTAGTAAGATTTCAGTATTCAGTGAAATAATAATAATAATAATAATAATAATTTAATTTATATACCGCCCTTCTCCCGTAGGACTCAGGGCGGTGAGTATCAATTTAACAACTTTAAACCTTTAAAAGAACTTAGTCTTCTTATATTTCTCATACATATACATACATCAATGCACATACTATTTTACCTAAAAAGATTACAATTATATTTGAACCAATTTACTCTTTTTATTTCTCTGTTCATAAAACAGCTCTGCAATCTCAAGGATGTAAAAAGAACCAAATTAATTTACCCAAATATTAGAATACTATTCTGATATTACAGATGCCTGGATCCATGAAATGTTACATGCATGAAATGGTTTTTATGATTCTGCAAATGTTGGGATTTTGGGGGGGAGGGGGATGGGTTGCAATCACAGATTAAAATTGCTCTGGAAATAAGGTTCAGTAGAATAACTTGCAGTAATTACATCTAATGAATAAGAATATAGTGCCTGTAATCTTGGGAAATGTTTCTCACATATTTGACTCCAATGTTGTCCTTGTCTATCAATTCCTCAACTTTAACAGTATTTGATGCAGGATTTGCCATAGATAAAAATCAGAATAAAGATCTCCTTACCATTTGTGTTATCACCAATGCTATTGGTTTTACCATTCCAGTACCATAGCAGCAGTGTGGCATCACGAGACCCGGATAGAATATAACAGTTTCCTCCAATATATGATTCAGAGCGGCCAAGGCAAGTAACAACATCCCAATGTCCAAACACAACTTGCATTAGTTTTCCTGAAACATACAATTTTTTCATTCATAGTAAGACCACATCTTGTAGGATTCATATTGATGGATGAATTGAGTCCCAACCTCACTACATAATTAATTTCCAATGTTCTCTAGAGTTGGAAAGAATATTAAAAGGTCCTGGTTGTTCTGGAAGTCAAGGCACTGTCTGTCTTCTGAGAAAAGAATCTGTTTCTATCATTTAGTTTATTTAGCCAACTCACAATTGTTATATGCCTTGATATTTGTTTAGCATTGTCAACCATTGCACAGGATAATCAATTACTACAAAAAGGACCTCACAAATTATTTGCCAGATTTCTACTCCTGACTATTGAAAACAAAGTTTTACATACACGTAATGGCAAAACTGTAAATTTCCTTTATTGTTTCATTCTTCTATCATTCAGATAAGAAATAATAATATTTACAAAGTACCTTGTCCATTTAAAATCCATTCATATATTATTCACAATGAGGGGAACATGGTTTATGGCAGTCCTATAAAGTAGCTGATAATAATTACTGCTGAGACAGATATTACATGATGCTCCTGTGGTATCCTAACAGGTATTCATACATATTCAGCCATTCAGTTCATGGTATCTGAAGTACCTAGACTCCTTGTTTTTATTTTCTTATTTTTAATGCATAATTAATATGTTATTTATTCAGTGAAGTGTGGGCAAATAGAGAAAGCCACAGAGAAAGTTAGTCTCTGTAGAAACAAATATTTCTGAAGTTTGTTTTGAAAATTCTAAAGTGTTGATTTTATATTTGTTAGAAAATATAGAAAATGACTTATACTGGAGTCAGATCCCATTAATATTTTGACAGTTACAATACCTTTTTTTTAAAAAAAGCACCATTTTTTGCAATATTGACTTTAAAAACCTATCTGAAAATAATATGCACCATTATCAGAGAGCTAATTGCAATTCTGCTCTGCTAGTTGTTGTCAGAATACATAGTTTATATTCAAGGTATTTTCTGTTACAATGCTCTCACTTGAAATCTCAATAATAAGATTAGTTTACATAAATACTAAAATATAATTGAAATGTTTGCAACAACTTGCTATAGACTATTCTTATAATCTTATCCTATATTTTTCCTTCCTTTCACAACTCAGGAACAGGACAGATAATTAATGATAACCTTTCAGCCAAATATTCTTTGAATACTCAAAACAAAATGTAGAATGAAACGTATAATGAAAAATCCTTTTGCTTTTCCATTATATATTAATGATTTACCTTAGCTTTCTACAAGTGTTCTATTACACATTTAAAATATGTAATAGAACTTAAGTTATCTTTTACAGAAATTTATTTCTCAACTATACTGTTTGCTTAGACAAAGGAGGCAACAGTTTTCATGATCCAGAGTGGCAGATGCAGAGGCAGGAATGCTTAGTGCCATGCTCTGGATATGTCAATCAATGGAGCCCAGGAAATACCGGTATGCCTTCTATGTTGTAGTGTCTGCTATATGGAACAACATTTCCTTCAAGAATCAAACAGATCTAATTCTGTCGGCCTTAAAGACCTCTATTATTTCTTTTACACAATAAATAAATGAATATTTTATTTATTTGTACTGTATTACTGTTGATTTTAAATGGATGCTGGTTACCCAGAGTTCATGTGATAAGATATGCAGCTATATACTGTATGCCTTTTAAATAAAATAAATAAATAAATAAATAAGTATAAAATGACAAGCAACAGAACAAGTTCAGTTTTGAGCTCCAAATAGGCCATGCAATCTATGAATGCAGCTGAATGAATTAAAGTGGTTTCTACTCTAGCCAAATGGATTGCAAAAAGAAGGATGTAGTGGCCAGAACACCAGCTCCAGAACTACATGTTAAACAATGAACAGATGGAACACATTTGTTTGTTTCTAGATGCTACTAGCCATAGTAATTTGAACTGTTTAAATTCCCAGAACAGATCTGAATCATAGTAAGCATAAGAGCACTAGTATGGAACTACAGTTGTATTATGTTTCAAGTTTCATGTATAATAAAATCACTGAAAAAGGCCTTCAGTCAAAGCCATTCCTAGTACTGACAGGATCAATACATCACAATAATAAGATGAAGATATGATGTGAAATGACACACGTATCTTAGAAATCAGTCCTTATAGACTTTTTGTGAAAAAAGAAAAAAAACGTTTTTCCTGAAAAAAGAAACAAAAATGTACTTATGATTTATAGATTTCATGATTAGAAAGGGAAGAGTATGAAAAGTGGGAAATTTTCATGTAACTGTAGAAAGAGGGGGCAAAATATAAATGAATTTATTACTTCTGTTAGTAGTTAATAATTTTATTGTATTTTTCTTTTTCCTTCTTATGTACATCTATATCTTATCTACATCTTTTTTATATTTTTACATTTGTATTTTTTCTATCTCTAACTCAAAATTTGTGTTGTTTTTACTCTATGCAAAAACTACTTTGTGTGTGTGTGTGTGTGTGTGTGTGAGAGAGAGAGAGAGAGAGAGAGAGAGAGAGAGAGAGAGAGAGAGAGAGAGAGAGAGAGAGAACCAGTGATATAATGAATCAAATCATGAGTCATACATTGCAACTTAATAGCCTTGTTCTGAAGAAGAAAAGCAGAAGCCAGATGCAAATATTAAAAAGACCAAATGACTGCAGCAATAAGAAAAAAGAATGTGGGACTTCGATGCAGATACCCAAGATATCCAGGAGATGGAAAATATAGGAATGGATCTGTAATTGAGAAAGGTAAAGGGCCAGCATAAACCTATTGTTGAGATACAGTGTGTGGATTAGACAATGGTTGATATGGACAACAACCATACAAACGTGTGAGTGAATAGCTCCAGAATGTAGGAATTGTATTTATTTATTAAATAAATAAACTATTTGTATAGTATGATGTACTAACTATATCAATTTATGGACTGGGATAGTCTAAACACTAGCAATTACAAGATATGGATTATCATCTTCTCTCTATAGACCTTTCCTTGAATTTAGCTCAGAAGCTTTAGTTGGTGTAGTTTGGGACAAATTTACTAAGAAGAGAAAAGTGACCACATATTGTTGAAACAAATGAAATAGCTACTGACAAACTGACAAACAAACCTCTAATCAACTTGATACCAAAATGTTTGTTGAATTAACATATCACTACATGTTCCAAGACTGGCAGAGTGAGTCATTTATTTTTTCTAAATGAGTTGGTCTTTTACACAGTGACACCACTCTCTGGAGTATTTTCCTGCTATAATCCATGGGTCATCTACTATTACATCTACTAGGTACCCTATGGCAGGATTCCTTTACATGAACATTATGGAATATCAATATCAATCCTTCTCCCTCTGACTTTGTCTTTTTAAATAGTATATTTTATCATATTTTAATTTACTTTTAATACTGTGTTTTAGTATTTTTATATTATGTTAGAGATGAAACTGCAGTTTTATACTATTTAGCACAATGTATATTTTTAATATTTATTTACAAATGTTATTCTTGTGGTTCAGATGGAAGCAGGAATGAAAATAATAAAGAACATGGAAGTGGTAGATTTTTGTGTATATTATCCCTATATTAGATCTTCACATATTTGTTTTATTTTATAAAAATGGATGCATGTCATTATCATAATCTAAATAATATTACAATAGTTTCAACTTAATCTATTGTGCATTGTGTTCTTACATTCATGTTATATTTTGTAGTATGGAATACAATAAGAAAAATATCAGGAATACACTGCAATTATGTACAGTATTTTAAAGAAGCAAGAAAGTGGAAAATAAATCGAAGGTAGAGTTTGCTTTGGGAACCCAAGGTAAAAAACCAACCTTGACCTTCTTCAACCAGTCAAATTTTCTCTTGTCCTGCAAATCCAATGCTCCCTAGGATCTACCTAAATATTCCATTTGGTACAACTTTCAGAATGATGCAAAAAGAAGGGAGTAAAGGTACCATTGTATGGCAGACAATATAACCGGTATTAAAATGTTAGCAAAAAGCAATATTTGATGTCTTGAAGACAGAAAATAATAGGCTGATAGAAAGAGATAATGGATGTATTTTTGTTTCCTCTGAGGTAAAATATCACAGAAGTAAAGATACAGAGATGTTTTGGAAGAATCAAGTGTTTTTCATATACTTTACAGCAAGGATATAAAATTTGATATTCCTTCTTTTTTAAATATTAAAAACAAAATTCATTAATATAGCTAGTCCTCAACTGTAATTGAGCCTGACAATTATAGTTGTAAGTTGTGATGGTTGTAAAGCAGGTCATCCTATGATCAATCTCATTTTATGACTTTTTGTGGCAGACATTAAGTGACCACCATGATTGTTAAACAAGTGCTGTGCTCATTGAGTGAACCCACTGTATGGTGACTTTTGCTGGAAATAGAAGTAAACGCTGGTTTTCAGCAAAAATCGTAGTCATGTAAGTACGGGATACTGCAAAAGGCTATATAAGTGGTCTGGTTAACAAGTGGCCAAAATGCAGTCACATAACTGCAGTGGGGACCAGCTAGAGGAACTTTAAAACTGGGTAGTAAGTATCTTTTGTGGGATCCTCAGAACTTTGAATGGTTGCTAAGTGACCAATTTAAGGCAAGCACTACCAGTAGTCAGTTTTGCTGGCTTGTAAAAATTGTGCAAAAACAATGTTTTAACAGTTTAATTAAACATTTTCAAAAGTTTCAGAAAAAGATTAATCTATTACATTAACTCACCTGTATCAGTAGAATACACCCGAAAACTTTTATCCCAAAATCCACAGACCATGATATAGCGATTATCTGAAGTGATAACAAAGCACTGGGAATGGACTTGAATACTTTGGTCCAGAAGATCTGTGATTTGCCTTCTGTGCATACCTGTATTGCTAGCTAAAAAGGAGAAAATGAAAAGACAAGAGAGAAATAATAGTTTACTCCAATTGTAAAATAAGTTTTAGTTTCTTGTCAAACAATCTTAAATCAATCAGAATCTGAACCTCTAATTCTTGGGAGCCTTATTTCCATTGCTTTTTGCCCAATTTTAATACAAGGTGCTCAGATTATTTCAAGAAATAAATCATAAGGCTCTGATAAAATTCATTTTTAGTGCAAGTTCAGCTAGCAAAACAAATTAGAGAGACTATAATTTTAGTAAATATACATTAATACAGCTTAAGCTTAAAAAGTACAGGTAGTCCTCAAGGTACAAATGGCTGTTTAAAGGCTATTTGAAGTTAAAATTCACCACTGTGTACTTACAACAGGGGTTCAAAATTGCAATCCTCAAGAGACTTGTCCAGTCATGTGATCTGGATTCGATCACTCCTGAAACAGCGGCCCTTTTGAGTCCTGTGACTGCCCTTTGGGACCCAAAAGTGGCCTGCAGTTATGATGGGCAAGTTACAAGGCCCATATGGGTGTGCCTGTTTTTTTATCCCTGGTCACATGACCAATCAAGATCCGGAGACTTTGTAGCTGGTGCATTTTTTCTCCTCAATGCTGCCATGTAGAGGACTAGAGGAGTAAATATCTCCTTGCTCCCCTTGTTGCTTCTTTCATTGCTGTTAGTACCCTGACGTGCTGTAGTTGCCTTTGTAAGTACTTTAAAATATTCTTTTTATTATTGTACTGTGTTGTTTGTAAGGATTGTTTGTAAGAAGTACAAATTGCTGTACTTTTTAAAATACTTTTCAAAGATAAGGTTTTTTTCATTACTGTGCTTGTATGTATTTGCCTTGGAACTGTTTGCAGAAATACTAGTACAGTAAATGTCTACAGAAAACATATTCAGTACTGTACAGTTCCTTTGTATTCTACTGTATTGTGTTTATTTGCAATTGTTTTGAGATTGCTTGCAAAAAGTTCCTTTGCATTCCACTTACTGTGTTAATTTGTGTGTGCTTTGAGATCACCTGTTTTTGTTTTTAATTAAAAAGCAGCTTCTGTGCACTGCTTTTAGTCACCAGTGAATGTTTCTAGTGCTTTAAAATAACTCATCACTACAGTAAAAGCCTTTTTCCTCCTCTGCCAATTTTCTCTTTTTCCTGTGGAAATGGTTTCTTATTGGTTTCAGCCTCTGGTTCACTTAACAATTGTGGAAATCATTTAACGACCCAAAGAAAACAGCAAGCCTGATTTTCTCTTTCACTTAACAATTTGATCAATTTGCTTAACAATCGTGGTAAAAAAATGACATAAAAATGGATAGGCTCCATTAGGGTTATGCCTTGAGAACTACCTGTATGCAGTTATATAACCCTTAATGATTTAATTCATTATACAGATTGTAGATCACTAGGAGCTTTATTTGAAGAGGGAAACCTGTGGTATATGTACTGCAGCATCATTGCATATATACAGTAATCGTAAGATATATTAAACATGGTATAGATAAATATAATAAATATAGGGTGGAAATTGGGTATAGTAGTTATTTAAAGGATAACATCAGCTTAGGTTTCATCTATGTTTCATTTATCAGATGAACCTAGACATGTTCAGCAAAAGCATTATAAATTATGGTTGTCAATGCTGCTAACATCGGATGTTCTTGCTTTGACAACAGATGGAAATGCAGCCATTTTCCTCTTTTGCTTTTAGAGTTAGTTGATGCTGGGAGGGGGAATGTGGATGAGAGTCCAGCTAGTCATAACAATAATAACTCAGCTGTGGGAATCCAAGGTTATTGCGCTCAGAGCTGATGAAGATTTGGCGGGCTGGAGAGCTGGGGAGAAAGCCCACGCTTCAAGCTAATTGGGGAATGTGATTTATGACTGTTAATTAGAGGAGGGAATTGTGCTTTGCTACTTTGTGCCCAGGGGAGGGGAATTCAGTTTTTGGCTTTAACTATGTAGTACCAATACTTTGTTTCTCGAATAAAAGATTCTTTAAGGTAAACAATGCCTCGAAGTTCTTTTGAAGAGTTTCATCTGTCAGAACCATGACAGTGGTGATGTGACTGCTGGACTATGCAAGCGATTGTAAATGTGGGCTGGTTGCTGACTGCTTGAAATGTGATCACATGACCACAGGGACACTGGCCATCAGAACTTCAGAACTGAGTCATGGATATGTTTGGGGTGGGGGTCCACATTACTTCAAGCATTCACCAACCGACTGGTCATAAGTTGAGGACGGCCTATATTTAAACATTTAAAACTTTCAACTTTCAGATCATTTGCAATAATTTATAGTATTAATAGAAGTAAAACATCCTAAAACAAGCTGCTTAAGTGTTACTTCCAGATATAAATTTTAGCTATAACTTAAATGTTATCAATAGTTATATGCAACATAATTCTTAATATGTTTAGGGTAATATCTTTTTCAGACCTTAGATTTAGCATATTTATCTACTAATTTAAGTGCCATTTATTCAATAGGTACTAATATGAATAACTAATTTTGCATTCCATGATTCCCTCCCTCTATCAAGGGGACATAATCTTAGAAACCAATCTATTAGTTGCATGTTGAATATTAATGTGGAATAAACATAAAAGAAAAAGGCATAGGTGTGTTATTGTATTACATTTCCAAAGTAAAATTATATCCTGTATTTTGCTCATACCAAAAATAAATCTTGCAGCCATCCATGATAAGGGTTGAATAGAATAACAGTCCCATGCTTTAAACATTAAATATAAAATGTTTATAGTTCATCTGATAAATATCTAATGAAGCTTTCCAAGGGTTGTGATAAATACATTACAGAATATATTTTATGAAATTCATTGATGCTAAAAATAAAGGTTCAGAAATAATCTAGTGCATTTTTTTCTTTGTGATTTAAGCAACAGCACTATAATACAATATTTGTGAATCAAATGTATTACAAGGTTTAATCTAGCTGAGAAATCATCTTCCTGCTTCCCTGGTTCTGATCTCGAAGTCAACCATACTTTAGAAAAAAAGTACTAATATCCTAACCTCAAAATGACTGAGCAATTTATTTCAACTCTGGAAGGAACTGCTCTGCAATTACACATTAATTCCATCAGCCTGAACAGCAGGCCTGTGGAAAAAAGGATTGATCTCCTGTAATTATAAAATTCTGGCACCAGAGTTTTATTTTTCACAACACAGTGCCGTTAAGAACCCTACTGTTATTATGAAAATTTCCTCAGCAAAGAGCTCCATCGCATTACTAGTGCACCAATTCATCATAACATGCCTTGCTCTTGCTCATCAACAAGTCTGAGTGATGAAAAGGCCCAATATTATCCTGACAGTACTTCATGCGCATTCTCAATCACACATTATTACGGCATTCATATTAATTTTCATTGACACACGTCCTAGGCCTGTTCAAATTAGGCAAACCAATGAGGGGGAGTTGATGAAATACCAGCATAGCCACAGCTCATTTCATTCCAATTTGCATGCAAATGGTTTATCAGGAAAATTCCATTCCCAGCAACCAGCAAGTGAAAAACAACCGTAATCTACACTTCAGGGCCACCATACAGGGCTTAATGAATCGCAAAGAGAGAAGGAAGTGACAGACCTATGAGAGGATCGATTTCCACTGGCAGCTGGTATGGCTGGTCCTGTACAGCACCTTGACGAGCTAAAAGAATGAGAAGAGGCTTAGAAACAGTGCTGTTTTAGGTACTAAAATCACCCAAAAAAAATCATATAAATCAAGAATTATGTCATACTGTTTTTAAAAAATTGGTCACCTCCCATTTATTAAATTCTATCAGCCAAAATTTCAAGTTTTTTTAAAGGTTTGCTTATACATTTATTTCATCATTTCTGTTCTCAATGTATGCCATCACCAGAGATTTGGGCCATAAACTATAGCAGATGGTTAACCGGCAGCTTCTCATATTTCAAAAAAACAAAACAAATGGTAAAGAATGCTGAAAACAAAATGTGATAGCCACTTGCTAACTATCGTGGATCTCATCTCCTTTCTTTAAGGGAACAAAAAAAAAACTTTGAATAGGATAGCACAATTACATGATTTTAGATAATATAATACAAAGGGGTATATCATTGTCTAAAAGTGGCGTAAACAGAGGAAAATCTCATTTGTGACTTAGTTTTGTTTAATGAAAATGTATGAACAATTTTGGTATTCAAAACATTCTTTTTTTAAAAAAGCTAAAATGCAAAATAGTTATTCCCAGAACATTTTTCTCAAAATATCAATGAAACTTTGCTATAATGGAAACTAGCATAAGAAAAATCATATGCCCAATATCTCACCTTTTCACAGGCATATTGCAAAGCATATGCTTATCATAAAACCAGCTTTGCTGGAATGATTACATAGTTCATGAGGAATTCAGAAGTCTGTGATTCAGTAAAATCATAATAAGCAATATAAGTTTTTTCTCTGTAAGGATAGATGTTGTACTGTACTCAGCAGTGAAATATTGTTAAATCAGCAGAATGAAGTGTATACAATTTTATTTACCTGAGTCAAATAAAATATGATTTCCATATTTTTCATTTTTTTTAAAAATTGGATAGGAATTATACAGTAAAATAACAAACAATATTTTAAACAAGAATAAAAAAGCTAAGAGACAAGGAAGGACATTGAAATAGCTGGTAGTAATAAACCAGTGGACATTGTTTTGTTTCATAGAAATTTGATGAATTTCAAAAGTCAAAAGCAGTAAGGAATAGATGTGGACAAAGGATTTGATAGGAGGGACGTTTTCATGAAGCACAAAAGGGTTAATAGGGAAATGAGAATAATTGAGAACAGAAATATAGGATGCATTTACTATTTACTGGTACTATTTGGTTTAAATGTAAAAGCAACCACAAAGATAAGCTGTTTTTCTCCAATATCCTGCCAACTGACAAGCAGACATTATCCATTCCCTGACAGTTCAGACTAAATTTGGAGTAAAGTTGTTCACCTATCAGGAATAGCATTTCAACCAATTTACCAACTGATACATGAACATTTGTATTCAATTACAATTATTCCTAGACTGATGGAAAACCTTGATGTAAAATGCAGATAGACAAAGGACATTTAGAAACTTACAGGGGTCATATGTAATAGCCCTAAAATGATATATATTTTATATATTTGTTTTCACCATTAAAATTTAAACTGACACAGCAAACCAAGGATAATTCAAAGCTTATAGATGTTTTTATGTGGTTTTTGAAAATAACCAATCAAGATTTCGTATTTCAACTCTGCCTACAATTTTGTTTCCAGAATAATAGGAAACTAGCATCTTGCTAGAAATTGTAAAACTTATGGCTTATATTGCTCAGGTACTTAGTAAGACTTGATGCCAAAGAATGAGGCTGGCATTCTTATAATGTATTGTTATATATAGTTTGCATAGCTTACTGCATGACATTTCTGAAATGGTTGGAAGCTCCATTGCACTAATGAAACTATGCTTATACTTCTTAAGATTCAATCTACTATGGAAAACCAAGTTATAGCCCTTTTGCACCTTACCACCACACACACCAATCTGCTAATTATGTAATCAATATTTCTATACTCACCAGGAAGATTGTGCCACTTATTCACAGCAAACAGTCGGTTGACAGTGACAGTAATCACAGCAGGATTTGTCAAACCAGGCTGAGTGTTGGCTACTACATGTGTTACAGGAGAGTTGGATGGAAATTTTAGGACCATGATGACATCCTGTTGTGCTTGGTCTGTGAACATCAATGGACTCTGGAGAAGGAGATACTGTTGAGTGGGGAAAACAAGATCCCAACCACGAGGGAAAAAGGGAAAGGCAAAGAAGATTGGAAAGATAAGAAAGTGCAGGAACAGTGAAGACCCCGTTAAAAGAAGCAAGAACCATCAGCAGCTGCAAGTGAATACTAATGCAATATTTTTTCACAGGACTATGGAAACAATATTTTGATTTCACATTAAAAAATACTTGGAGAGAGAAAAAAATCTAAATCCAACATCTACAGCAAGTCATCATGAAACTATTTCCAGGTGTCTGTGTATTAAAATTGCTAAGCTTCTCAAGCACCAGATTCAGGTGAAGAAAAGAAAGCCCCAATAAAAAGAGAAAAAAAACCCATGAAGATGAAAATCTGTTCTCCAAAGAACTGTAAAACAGCATTAAAGATCAAACTATAAATAGATACACAAATTAAGTATGCAATCCATATATGCTATGCATGCCTTCTAGGACTGTGCAATGCTTTAAATTCAGAACCAGGAACAGGCTTTAAGCCCAGTATTTAGCATATACGTAATATCTGTCTGCAACTTGTTAAAGCAGCTGTGTCATTTGTCTGAAATGGTATAGGGTTTCCTGCCTGAGCAGGAGCAGGAGCAGGGGGTCAGACTAAAAGACCTATTGTTATTGTTGTTGTTGTTATTATTATTATTATTATTCCATGATCACATGTCTGCCCTGGAAAAAGACACAGCTTTTTTTAAAAAAATAGCAAACGAAGGGTCTTTTTCGAATTGAACTTGAAGTATTATTGTATACAGCTTGAAAACCTTGAAGTTCATGTAGGAATATTAATTCAAATTAATTGTAGAATATAGATTTTTATGGCTACTACATTTTGATGAACTGAATATGTGCTGATTTTTCATTAGACTTATAACTAGCCTCTTCAGAGCAGAACAGTGTTACATGATAACAAATAAGGATATGACATCTGAAGTCAAATTCCATTTTAGACCTGTTCTGATGAAGCCAGCACTGTGGTAGCTGACATTCAGCTGAATCAGCATCTATTCATTGTCTCACACAACATTTCTAAGAAATCATTTCACTAATCAATCCACATTAATTTAATTTTTAACCAATGGATTCTACAATTAAGTATGCATTTTTGGGGCTACTGTTCAGTTATATTACAGATACCATGATTTCATTCAAAGTTTCCCTTCAGTATCTGCTTCATTCATGATACAAGCCTATAGAAGTAGATTTTAAATAAGCATAGATGTAGATTTTAAACAATATATAAAAGAAGTACAGATATGAATTTTAAAGAATAAACTAAACCAAGTTCAATATTATTAACTAATATGTTGTATTTAACTAATATGTTGTATTGAAAATATTTCCAAATGAAGAGTTCTTAATTTGGAAATATTATTAATCAATCAAAAGATTTTCTGCAGCTATTCCATCTTTTCCTCCACAACTGATTCATTTTTGGTAACAAAAATCAATAATATAAAGCAGGGATCTCATGCTGGCTGGGGAATTCTGGGAGTTGAAGTCCACAAGTCTTAAAGTTGCCAGGTTTGGAGACCCCTGACATGAAGTATGAGGTGGGGGGAAATCAGGAAAAGTTACAAATAGAAGAGGATATAATATTGTCAAGCTCCATAAGGCTAACAAGTTCAGGAAACACTGAGTTTCTGGAAATATTATTATTACTAGTAGGGTAATATAACCAAAATCCAAAAACCTATCAAAATAATTCTGTCACACAATTTATACCTAATGTAATTAAGGCAGAGTTACTGAGTCTCTTTCTCACACTTCCCGCCCCCTTGGACTCAGGACTCTCTTCTGTAATGTGCCAACCCTATCCTTAACTCTTACTGCCCCCTCCATGTTCTCAAGGTCCATTAGACATTCCACCAGAAAGATGAAACTCTTATGTTCCAACTAATAGTCAAGGATGAACAATTTGACAACAATAGCATAATATCTCTATGTTTCATTTAAGTATCTCATAGATGTCAAGAGGTTAGCTTAATCTGAATCTAATCTAATTAACAATCATTTTAAGTCAAAGTTTTATAAATAAAATAAAATAAATTTCTAGCAATTCCTTGGTTGCTATGACACTTTTTCCTAATCCTTCCTCTTCTTGGAAAGCTAGAATTCAGTATAGCTCTTCTAGCAGAACCTCATGGCTATGGAGCTACTTAGACGTCACCTAGAACTGCAACTTGGCAACAGGAGTTTTCCACATAGGACAGAGCCAACTAGGTCTCCAGTATGACAATGTATATAAATAGGAAAACAGTCATGCCAACACAGTCCCTAATGCACTGCAGACTTTTGAATTTTTGTTTTAATGTTTTACACCTTGCAATTTTGCATCCTACCTTCATAACTCTATTTGATAATAGAAGTTTCATTTGTTAAGAGGATGACTTTCTTTGCTATGTACTGTCAGATCAGAACCCTAATATCTGTAGAAGAGTCACAAAATTTTCTTTCAGCCTCTATTGCTTAACATAAGAAATTGCTCCTTTAATCGTTAGGATCCCATAATATATAATTCAATTTGCATCTTACCAATTACTGTTTAAGTTTGTGTGTATGTGTGTGTATCCTTATTGTGTAGTGGTTAAGGCACCAGGCCAGAAACCAGGAAACGTACTCCTTCCTTAGGCATGAAACCAAGTGGATGACCTTGGGCCAGTCACTCTCATTCAGCCCTTTTTCCAAGAAAAGTACAGGGACTACTTCATGTAGTTGCTAGGAATCAACACTAACTTGGGAGTGCAGAGGCACATATATACACATCCTTTAAATATTACATCAGATTAAATACACTTATTTGATGAAGCTATAAAATAATTGATGTCAAAGGAATGATCAAGGTCTTTATAACTCTCATCACTACGTTTAACATTTAGGAAGTAGCAAATTACAGCCATTTGCTCCTATTCTAACACAAGTGGTATCAGGTTATATTATCAAAATCATACTTTCTCATATTTTCTGATACTGTTTGAAATAACTAATATGTAACAGCTGAGCCAATAAAAGAACTTATTGTTAGTGAGCATGGTATTAATATACACTCTGCTGAATAAAATTATTATTTATATATTTATTACTAATATTATTTGTGAATATTCCTGAAATACAATTTTTTGAAAGGCATTGTATTTTTGGAGTTTGAATACAGTGACAATAGTTTTTGCCTATTTATCATTAGTTGTACATTTAGTATCTTTTTATAGATAACTAATAAATAATACATTTGTCATTTTATATCCCTCCTTTGAAGAAACAGCATTAAGAGTACTTAGAAAAACATGCTGCACTATGAATTACTATTTGTAATCTTAGCATGAAGGTGTAAATAAAAACAACTAATAAGCTACCCAGACACACTTTTGAGCAAGTGGCTAAAAGCCAATCAATATTATGAGTTAATCCTCCCTGGATGCTCATTCAATTAAAGGTGTCAGTAATGCCTCATCTGATGTGGCCTCAATTAAATCCAGCTATCTGATGGTGTGAAAACACAAGGGGATACAGCAACAGCAGCCAAACCAGACAAATAGGCAGCATCCTTGTGATTGCTAATTACTACACCTGGTGCATATTATGGCCTGTGCACTTAACACAGCCCATGGTGCCTTTAATGTCTTCTCCACACAGAACCCAAAGAAATTAGCGGAACTTTTAGCGATTAAACCAATCATTACAGTGGTAAAACTTTGATTTGGTGATCTAAAAAGTTAACAGCATGGAATGAAAATTTTTGTCATTCTCATCTTAACACCTAAAAAAATTAAAACACACAGAATAAAAATGTGAACTTTAAAACTCATCTCTGAAGGTATAGTTTATAAAACATTTGCAGAGATGCTATCGTCGGTTGCATGTTCGCCTCTGTGGCAGAGGTCTGAAGTGCTAAAAATATATCTTTTTTGCATACACATTAAACTCACACACAGTCAGTACATACATATACTGTAGATATGCACAAATGTGTGTGATCTGATTTTGTTAAAATTATAGGAATTGCCTGAATTAAATTCTTGATTTTCAAGCAAATAGCTATAGTGTTATCTGACTTTAAATGAGTGATCTAAATCCACCCACTAATTTCAAAATGTTTACACAAACTTAATACCATACTTTTTAACGAATTTGGGTAAAAGCAGTATTGATTAAATTTATCTTTTGATTTTATTTTTGTTTTCACTTCAAAAGACATTATTAATTTATTTCCATTTTTGTATATCTCTCCTCTCTTTTATTTCTAAACTGCATTTCTATGTGAAAAGGAATATCAAATACTAAGAGCAGATTTGAATATCATCCAAATATTTTTGAACATATAGCTTTGTAAAAGCCATATTTTGTACACCTGCCCATGTACAAAAAGAGAACAATAAAGTGCACACTGAGTTTAGTAACTGTGATCATGTTATGTTGTCCCTGAAATTAAAATGGAGCATCATTATTTAAAAATCATTATATTCATCTGATTAAACTTAAATAAGATCCCTAAAATAATTTTTTAAAAGTATTTTAGAAAATAAGCTTATGCCATGAAAATGATGTACTCCAGTGGAATTCCAATAAATTGTAATGGATTATAATTTCAGTGGAAGAATGAATATTTTAAAAAGTTTCACTGTAAAATATTAGTTCCGGTATGCTTGCAAAATGTTTGCATTTTATACGTTTAAAACAAACAAACAAAAAAGATTTATGTATTTGAATTCAGAATAGTCTTTTTACCAGAGTATAAAATCTGCACCCAACTTACCAGCTGCATAGCAGAACTTCTTGGAGGATGTGGTTCTATAAGCACTTGGGAAGGAGTCTGTCCAAAACTTCGGATCTGAGCTTCCACTGCCTGAGAAAGACATCATCAATACAGTCTTATATGAAACAGAATTGGTTAAGGATTGTACGATAAAATGGGCTCAAAATATACAAGAACCGATTTCATTGGATATATGGGAGATAATTTGGGTTAGAAATGTAAAATTTACTCAAGCTCAAAATTTAAGAGAAAATTTTATAAAATGTTTTAAAGGTGGCATTTGGATCCTCAAAAATTGTCCTGCGTGTATCCTAATTTACAACCTAAGTGTTGGAGATGTGGAAATTTAGATGCAACTTATTTTCATATTTGGTGGACATGCAGGGAAATAAAAGCATTTTGGATTAAGATATGGTGAAATATTCAAAATATTTTTAAGAAAAAGATAAAGTTTAAACCGCAGATATTTTTGTTAGGTATTATGGAAGATTTGGATGTTAAAGAAATGAATTTGATGTTGAATCTTATAACGGCTGCAAGACTACTAGTAGCTCAATATTGGAAAACGGAACGTTTGCCCACTATAGAAGAATGGTCACTTAAAGTATCAAATTTAGCAGAAATGGCCAAGATTTCCGCTTATGTGAAGGATTATTCACAAGAAAGATATATTTTGGTTTGGAGAAGATGGATAGATTATATTGAGAATAAATATGGGACCAAAAAGTTCCATTTGGTTTTTGAGTGAATTTTAGAGTATTATTGTTGTTAATATGTTATAACAGTTTATTTATCCTTATTCTTAATTACTAATATGATATTATTATTATTATTGTGTTTAATCTTAATATATTTTATGTTAAAAAGAGTTAAAGGATTTTACAGATTTGTTATTCTAATAGTAGATTAATGTTAGTTAGAACACGATTATCCTATTGTTAACCCTGTGATTAGCTCTGGGAAGTGGGGGGGGGGAAGGAGGGGTAGGGGGAGGGAGGGTTTTTGGAGAGGGGGGAATTATATTGTAAAACGTTTATAAAGCTTTTAATAAAAAAAATACAGTCTTATATGGAAAAAGATTATCATAAATTACATTAAGAAATACCTAACATACTGAATGTTTGCTTCATTGCTGTGTGTTTGTCATACTGAGAAAGTTATAAATAATTACAAGATGCGTAAATTTTCCTGCTTTCTCTAGTAATAAAGAGACTACAGACAAATATATTTTCTTTGGCAGCAACTTTATGTGCTTGTTCTATATGTTTATGTCTGAAAAGAACTACAAAGTGTAATTTTAAAAAGGGTTGGGGAGATGTGAAAGACAAAACGAAATACAAGATTATCTATAATTTTAGTCAAAATGATGAGAATGATTAAAATATTCCAAATGCATTATTTATTTTCAATTTGTCCATCATATATCTTTAGGCAGTACATGTACAACTGAACTTGCATCTAAAGAGAAAGCTCTTCGCCATCTTTTTGCAATTTCACCTGCTGTTTCCGAGATTTCTAGATGCTACAAATCAATGATTCAGCCCTTGTTTATCAGCCATGTTTCTGACGCCTCTACAATCACTGAAAACTATTGCAGGGAACTAAGGAAGAATATGGCCTATTTTGCAGGCAATGAGAAGAGTTGCTTTTTTAAAATTGGGCCTTTGAGTCAGTGTTGACTCAGGGTGACAAGTCCCTGCAGTTTCCTGCTTCCTAGGGCTAAGAATGAACAAGTGGCTCAAGATCACCCAGCTATCTTCGAACCTTAGCTGGGATTAGAATTCAAGATCTCCTGGTTTCTAGCTTGGTGCCTTAACCCCTACACATAACTGCCTCTCTTTGAGATTTTAAAGATAACCCTGTCTGCATGAATACTTTTCATAATAATAGAAAATAAATAACATGTTAACATACAAGACAAAACATTACAAACCAGTTAATTTTATAATCATTCAGTTCAATCATTTAATCATTCAATTCTTAATCATTTACCTGAGAATAAATTTTACTGAACATGATATCATTATCAAAACTTTATTATTGTCATAGATCAGCACAAGGAAGGGGTGGGGAGTAAAATCAGTACAACTCATAGAAGATACACCAGAATCTAAAACAATTAAGAAAAGCTAAAAAGATGTAAAAATATGTTTTAAAACAGAAAAATTATATAAAAACTGAAAGAAAATAAAAAGGGGTAGCATAAAGGTGAACATGTGAAAGACTATAGCTATCAAATTTCAGAGCATTCTAGTATGGTGAACTAGATGTTCATTAAGTCTAATTTATGGTACAGGTCATCATCCAATGAATTTTAAGCACTGCTGAGCAAAAACCTGGCAACACTGTATGTTGTAGCAGGGCTGGTATCTGAAAGCAGCAAAGAGGTGTAGAAGAGTAGTCCTGTATATCCTGGATATTTATATAGTAATAGTGAGATGAGGCTAGTACAAATGTCTTTATATAGCAGGAACTGGAAAACAGATGCTCTGTTGTTTCTGTGCATCCAAATTTATAGGGGCATTGTCTCTTGGGTGAGGAATCTATCTATACTTACCAACCTACCTACCTTTATTTTGGTAAGAAATGGGTGAATATGTAGGTATGTTTGTATGTATGTCTGCATGTATTTATGTGCTTGTGTGCATGCGTATAAAGAAAAATATGTTTTTTTTTACAATATTGCTTTCTGTTGCTGCTTTCCTCCACCATAACCTGTATACCCCAGAATATGTGTTTGTATGGAAACAATGTGTATTTCAAAATATTAAGGTGAATGAAACCTCAGTATAATCTAGGTTCTTTAGAACACCATCTTACTGCAACAATACTTTTCACGTAAGAAAATAAAATAATAAAACATACTTTTGTTCAGCCTAATTATGAAAATAACTCCTGCATGTATAATTACATTGAAACTGTGAGTTAAAACAGAGAAGTAATTACAGCCTGCAAAAACGATTTATTTCTCTCTCGGTGTTTTGCAACTTTCTCTAATCTGAGCCTGTACATTCCAGACATATTAAACTGAGGCCTAGTACAGCTTCAATGCAGTCTTCAAACCATGCAAAGCCTCCATCTACCACACTGTAATCCCAGCTGCCAATCTGAAATAAACCAGTTAGGCAGAGCAGACATAACCTACAGAAACAAATGCCACTCAATAATGTTTAGAGGCACTGGGTTCATGGATAATTTCAAACAGTGTCTTTGTCTGGAACATTGATGTGCTCACTGAGAACACCTAAATCTCTGGCTACTGGAAAAAAGCAGATAAAGCGGAATAAGAAAAATGAGCCTTGAAAATACTTCAAAGAGACAAAGAAAAAATGGCAAAGGAATTCAAAGAAACTATAAAGAAGACTGGAGAGAATACATGCAGTGCTGCAAATATTTCGGGTTGAAATAGATTTCCATATGAGATTAGGAACTATCACATTTACATATATCATGATAAAACTATCATTCAGGATGCATATCAAAATTCACAGTGCTGGATATGAGTCACTTAACTTAGCCATACCAAGATTTCGAGTTAATTTCTACAAGATACTGTCAATGGGAAAGGAATATCCTATAGAGATTGCCAATTTAAACACAAGTTATTTGTAATACGTAATTCTATTTAGTATATTGACTTTGGCATTATTAGCATCCTTATGTTGACCAAAACTTATTTTTCAACAAGTGTGCGATGGATCAGAGATACTCTTATACTGCCTCTATTAGATATTACATCTCTAAATAGTATGTTTGGATTCAATACATTTTTAAAAAAAAATTAAATAAAAAACTGGTACCATTTAATGGTATTTTACATGGAGGTTTTCAATTAAGTTTAGACTAATCCTTAACATTTATTTAGCTTTTCACACACAGTTCCTGTGCTGCACTGTGTCAAACAAACCATCTGGACAGCACACTTCTGGTTACAGCTTCTACCAAGATAATTTGCTTCCAAAAACCTTCTGAGCTGTGTCCATGTGGAGTCCTCATTTATTTAATTCACACTTTCAGAATAAATGTCAATGTTGTAACATTTTCTAATAATTATATAAATTTTCTAAGACATCCAGAAACACCTGTCCATAAAAAAGACAACGGCAAATAACTTGAAAGTATTTAGCAGCTGTTGAAGTATGCTGTAAATACAAATTGTATTTGACTTCATGAAAGATTCGCTGGCTAAGCTGGCTAAACTTAAAACTGATTTAAAACTGAAATTTCCAGCTTCCACTAAGAATTTTAAAAAAGCATAGGATGCCATGATATTTTTAAAGGATAGTAGATCTCTTTTATCGATAAGAAATAAGGATCATGTAAATGAAAGATTGCAAAAAATCAATAAAATAAATAATGTTGCAAATTGTATATTAAAGGTGGGAACTTGTTTGTCTTCTAGGTGTTGCTAAACTTCCTAGCATCTGTAGCCTGCATGCTCAGTGGTGAGGGGTTAATGGGAATTACAGTATAGCAACAACTGTTGGAACATACTAATATTTGATACATTTTCTAATATTTAAATAAGACCTATATGCAGAAACTAATGAAGTCAAAATAAAGACTACAGAAAGCATTTGAAAGAGAAACTTCACATTTTCATTGGCTCCATCAGCAAAAATAAGCAAGTGATGCATGAACACAGTGGAAACAGCCTTTGAAGCACCTGTCTGAGTTTTCAGGAAGACATAGCTGTCTTAAAACTTCAAATAGTGATTTTCAAATACTTTGCCCAGGTTTAGTTGCCCAGCTATATATTAGAAATTCATTCAATTCTGCTCCTATGGATGCTCTGTGTCTTCCTCAATTTCGGGTCCTCTACCAGGAGCCTGGGAGTTTGAGGCTTCTGTGCAGTATCTTAGTTATTCCTAACACCTCACTCTTTTGGACAGAGAACGGTGATATTGTTTAATGGCTCACAGGGTAGGGGTTAGAGTGCCACCTTTAACATGAGAGACCAGGGTTTAAATCCTGGCTGGTACCTACCTTACCCATAGGGGTCCTTGGGAAAACACCTGCCTGTGATAAATATTAGAGTGATGCAAAGTAGTAGAATCATGCTGGTTTGGATGGTGCCCAGAATAACAAGGTCCACATCAGATGTCTGAAGCCCTAGACTGCTAAACAAAGGTTCCCAGCACTGGCTATGAGGCTAAGGAGATACACTAGAGAAGCAGAGGCCAAGAAGATAACTGCTCTGTCGTCCAAAGAACCATCCAAGATGTTTTCCCAGCTGTGGTACAGCAACACAGTAACAGCAGAACTATTATCAACTGAAACTGAACAGTACTGGAAGCATGCATGCACACACAAACACACCCCTATGAAGTTAATGACAGTTTATAGCACTTAACTATACAAAAATTATTTGATTTTCTCATCTTTGGCAGAAAGCTGGTTTGAGTTAAACAGGCCATTTTATTTAAAAAGTTCGGCTTCAACTAAATCAGCTTCAAAATATATCCTTCTTAGATACTGAGAAGTAGATTAAATTTATCTTTTGTATTTGTTACAAGAAAAGAATACTCAGTATTTACATTTTAAATCCTATGAAATAAATTTAGAATATAAGTGATATCTTATCCCACGAGCTGTTTTGGTTGCCAATGAGCTTCCATGTTCAATTCATATTAGTCATCACCTATGAAGCCCTTCATGAAATGGAGCAGAATGGAGGGACTACTTCTCCTTGATTATATCTACCCATCCCATCAGATTCGGAAGAAACGGCAGGTATGGGTCCTGTCTTCTAACAAATTCTACTTGGCAAAATCCAGGAAGAGAACCTTTTCTGTTATGGCACTTATTGGAGTTTCATCTCGCTGAAAATGAATGAGACCTAAACCATTGGCTATGTCTTCAGGCATCAGGACTATAATGTATAGGAGAGCCTGTGAGATGGTTATGTTGATAGTAATGATTTTTATATTGGCTGCTGGTAATTTATTGTTATAATGCTGTTATGTTGTATTTTTAGTATCTATTTCCTTATGATGTTGAGATGGGTGATCATATCAATTGAAATAAATAAATAAATAAATCCAGCTAATGCCTTCCAAAAGTACATCAATTCCACTGCAATTCTTTTCAACAATATAACCTGGAAGAAATGTGCCTTGGCATTTATTTTGTGCAAGAATTTTCATCATATTTTAAAAAAATTACTAATTAAGCAAGTTTCAATATATGTAGTAGTGAACCATGCAGGGTAAGAATTATTTCTATTGTATTATTAATAATGTCTTGGATCCTAATAATGTTACACTATCATGAGCATTCTCTCAGTAGAATTTTTTTGATAGAAAATTGCCATCTAATAAATAAACATTTATTAGGAATAAACATTTTTTTTCATGATAAACTTTATTGGCTATAGTCTCCAGAAATTTATTCCAGAGAGTTAGTAAAATGTCTGGATCAATGTTGAGAGGACATAATGAGCTATAAAAAATAAATCAATTCATTTCTATCTTCTTGTCCTATTAAAGTTTTTGTAAGATCATAAACAATTGTTCTATCCATAACAGAAAATTTAAATTCAGCCTAATATTTAGATATACAGTTTATAGTCCCAGTCTGAATTATTATATAAATAAAGCATCCTAAATAAACAACTTCCTTTAAAGCATTTTTCCCTGGGATAAATTATAACATTTCTTTTTAAAAGACCCAATGTACTTGTGAATTCATAGACATTTATTTCAATATGTTAGTTTAAGAAACTGTGTTCCATTGTAATTGGTCTCAGAGGCTCTCGTATCCCAAAGCAGTAAAATTTAAAATGTTTAGAGAAGTTGGCAAACCTCTTTATAGGGAGCAAACTATTTTTATGAACTAACAAAAATATTTCACTTTTATTTTATAATTTTTGACCAATCAAGCCAATGCTGGTCATATATGTTCCTCTCAATTTTGGAATGTTAGAATAAATCTTTGAAGAGACGGATTAACAGACAGGGAGATGATGAGTTAGTATAAGGGTGTGTAAGAAATTCATTTATCAAATGGATTGACAGTGTATCATATACATATTGGTATGATTACATGGAGATATGCATAGAACTTTCATATTTCTTATACCTTCTTCTATAATGAAAGGAAAAATTATTCTCCAGCAGTAATGGTAAGAAAGATTTTTTTTTTCAATCTCTAAGGTATGATATACCAGAAGAGACTTGTCACAATTTCTGAACAATATAAAAAATATATATAATATAATATAATATAATATAATATAATATAATATAATATAATATAATATAATATAATAATATAATATAATATAATATAATATAATATAATATAATATAATATAATATAATATAATATAATATAATATAATATAATATAATATAATATAATATAATATAATATAATATAATATAATAATATATATAAAAGAAAATGCAATCTATTCTTTCCATGTTAGAAATTAACAAATTAATAAGAGCGTCCAGTAGTTATACCAATTAGGAAAGAAATGTCATATAAGCTACCTCACCTCTTCCTCAAAAGCCCTTGAGGAAAATAATACAATGTTAATTTTGTCTTATTTCTAATCTTAAGGAAAACAGAGAATTAGTTTCAATTCTGATGTTAACTTTAGAAGAGTTAGCTAATGTTTATTTTCCTTTTGACTGACTAAAACCGTAGTAAGCCAAAACCCTGAAGAATTAACACTTACTGTGATAAAGAGACATGGTCAATGAAGGTTCTCTTTGGTTCATAATATGGAATGTAAACATAGCTACTTTCAAGGTACATTACATTTTCTGATTGTTAAAGTACTAATGTTTTTTTCTTTTTTTCCCCTATGCAATATAAGATATTTTTTTAAAAAAATAAAAAATATATATGTATTAAAGACTAAAACAAACCATTATTGAGCTTCTTGCTATTTGTAATGCACTGTTTGTGAGGTAATATCAAAGACTAATATCTTTTTTTCTACTCCTAATCTGCAACATCATATAGCCCAAATCTTTTCATTGGTCTGTTTTACTCTTTAGCTCAGGGGTGTCAAACTGCTGGCCCGTGGGCCGGACGCGTCACAATGAAACTGCGCCCACCCCATTGCCGGCAATGGGGAAAAAGCTCCAATACGTCACGCGATGTCACGTGATGTCGTGAGTTTGACATGTCTGCTTTAGCTCATACATCTTGAAGAACATAAGAAATAATTAAAATCTAGGAAAATGTTGATATGAGGAAAAGCAAAAGAAATGAACAAATATTTCAGAAGGTCAACAGAAGGCTTACATCTATATTAAGTGATCACAAGGTTTCCAAAAATTAATTTCATTTTTACTAATAAACGTAGTTTAGGCCAAAGTATCAGTAAACTTCATTCTTTTGTTTATCAGCATAAGCTGTTTTTAAACAATTAAAGACTCCATAAATGTTTAAAGTGCAGCAGACTGTTAAGCTATTACATCATAGAAATAGTAAAATAGGGAACAGACCCCTTTATTCACAAATTATTGTAATGCTGTTTTTCCACATGTGCTGGCTATCTTGGAAATTAACATAGTGAGAACTTCTTTGTTCTTTCAAAATTCCAGATTTCTTGGCAAAAAGAAAACAGCATTCTGTATGTCCCTTTGTGTAATAAAGACATTTAATCACACTACTAATCTTGAGCTCTTTGTATTTTAAAAGATATTACAAAGAATTCATGGATACCATGACTTCTTGTCTTATACATATGTTTGCAAGTAGAATTTATGTCATGTCAATTTACCTAATTCTAGTTAATTAACTGTGGTGTGCAGAAGGTTAGGAAACCCTCATGGTGATCCTCGCAGCTTTCTATACTAGATTGGACTAGGAAAATGGGTTAAAAACAAATAAATATCTATGCAGTTGGTCATCTTTGCTTCTGTTATACACATCTCAAAGTTTATCACAGAAAGAGAAGCTAATTACTTGGAAAACTATTTTAAATAAATACACAAACACATACACATACACACTCCTAAAATACTCTTAATATATCATGGCAGGAAGGCTCGGAAATCAGAAGGTCCTGTCTCATGTCCAATGTTTATGCTCATTAGAAGCATCTCAGAAAATCATAAGTAAAAGTGAACATTGTTAACTATATAACAAAATAAAAATGGCCATGAATGGATTCAAGCAGAAAGTATAATATGGTAATGCCAGTGAGGACAGGAGCAATGGTGCAAGTCGTTTTTAAATCAATTATTCAAACAGTTATTCTCTTACAAATTCAGAAAAAATATTTCAAATGTGAATTTTATGTAGCAGCATTTTATAAAGTTTGCCAGATCTAACATTACATGTTGCACATTCTTTTGTTGATAAAGATCTGTTTGTTTTAAATTATGAAAAAATAAGTTCTTATAGGATTACATATGAAAAAACACCACTGGATTTTGTTTTATTTTTAGTGCGTGCATAAAAATGATGCACCAATCACAAAACTTCCTAGACTTTTTCTAAAAAAAAAAAAAAAAAAAA